>NW_009603155.1:0-12714 GCF_000690535.1 Cariama cristata | reverse complement strand
ATGCAGCCCTAAATTAAGCTATTAAAAAAAAATAAAGCTATATTTCTTCTGTGGATTATTAACTCCCAACTCCAGTTTTCCCCATTACATTTGCTGATGCTCTTCAGCAGCTTTTACCACTTCACAAAAAAAATTCTTTCACTAGTATCTTGAAACTAATAAATCAAACACAACTTATTCTTTAAAAACTAAAGTACTGCTTAAATTGTTCTTTTCTATTTTATTCCTTTACTTTTTCATGGATTTGCTGCCACCATTCAGATGAAAACTATTTTCTCAATACTTTTTTTGTTTTGTTTTTAATTCTTCCAACACCTCCAACAAGCACAATTTAATTTTAGTGCCCTTCTGGCAGAAGACATGAATAAGCCTTTGCTAGACAGTAAGCGAGACATTTACATCTACATTCTACTAGAAACTTGTATTCTTGCCCAGTCCTAAAATTTTTAACCACAATTTTCACTGAGAGGCTTCAACAGAAATGAATATGCTTGATGCTATTTAGCATCAATATTGACTAATGGTTGGTAGTTGAAGCTGATGATCTCCAGATCTCCTCTGAATCTCCATGTGCTTAGCATATTTTGAAGCTGTTCACACAGGAGAATTAACTGTTTAGGCTCAACAAAACCTTTCCAAACTCTCCCCTTCCAGAATTACCATGATCTCATTGCGAGGTAAGCAGGGAAGAGTAAAAAACTCTCATGATACAATGGCACCATATTTGAAGCAGTGCACTAAACAGGACTCCTTTGGGTAGGTTTTTCTCTTCTTCTTCCAGACAAACTGATTTCTCAAAAGTAAAACTTACACTGTTCTACACAAAGATATTAACAAAGCTTTTAAAAATTCAGTCAGGATGGTTGACTTCCTTCAGAAGCAAATTAAAAAGCTTCACACTCAAATAGTTAATCCCAATGTGCTGTAGCCACAACCCCATCACATAACAGGCTCGGCTAAGGGCTGAACCATGAGCACAGTGCCCAACATTTATCCAAACAGATGTAGCAAACACAGATACAAACTATTTTTGTGACGTGTTTTAAAAATATAAAATCAGGGTAAATACTTTCAGCATAATAATTCCACCCTGACAAATATTTCAAAGTACTGAAGTTATCTGACATTCAAATACCACAAACACTAAGTAAAATCTGTGAGAAAAATAAATGAAAAGCATTTACACTTCAAATAAAAAATGCATATGCAACAGTAACAGAACCTACTGAAAGTGTAAGGATGTGGTTGTACTATCTGAGCACTATCAGATAGATTTTCTGTCCTCTGTCTTACAAGGAGTGTCTCTAACTATTGTGATGAGCTGAACTGACCCACCAAAGGACAAAGCTGGCAACTCACCAGGCAGCTGTTGGAAATCCTCAGGCACGTACGGGGAGGACTCCTGTAGTGATAAACTTCCAAGCACGACCCGATGGCAGCCAGTGAGTATCCACACAACGCTGTACCTCCATATCTGTTCTCAGTGCTTTCCAAATCCTATAGTGGCTCTTGTCCCATTCCTTCTGGTTTTATGTTTTTAACTTTGCCCCCCCCGCTGTGATGCTTAGTCCAGCTTTCAATCATATTTCTGCCTAGCTAGCTACAAGACTAGCTCTCACTTGCTTTCAACCACCACCAAACCCAGTCTCCAGCTCTAGTCTGGACTTTTAACACAGGCTTAGCTCATCCCTCCACAGTGAGTGCACAAGGTGCTCCTCTGAGTTTGTAACACAATGGCTTAGTGTTATAATTTATGAAGTATGGTGTGATCTTCCAACTTGCTACACCATACATAGTGAAATCCAGGCAAAGATGAAGAGATGTACGTCTCTTGCAAATGAAACTGAGAGAAGTGTTCAATATCAAACGAAGTGGAAACTCCCCATCTCCCTCCTTTTTCTTAAAATTCAGAAGTTATCTGACTTGCATTTTCACCCATTTAGTACTAAGATGCTATTTTAACACTAAATTGGAAGAAGGGAGAAAAGCAGTAGGGAACAAGGTCTGTCAAGTCATTTGGACTCAGTGTTTCCCTGTTCAAAAAGTACCGACAAGAGGCTATAACCAAAGGAAGAGCATGCTTTTGCCAATCTAGCACTCTCCCAGCAAAAATACTCCTTAGCATTTGCTTTCACCTTGAACAATAGCATGTCAGTCTTGAAAAACCTGTAAGAACAGATGTGAAATTTCAGACAGCTACTGCGAACATGGTTCTTCAATCTAACTTCCTTTCCAATATGGTAAAAAACAATCTTTTGAACCGCTTTAACTATCAATTCTGTCTAGAAAAAGAGTCCAGGTGATCTCACTGCTCCTTGGGAATGGCTCAGTGAGCCAAGACTGACCTGCTCCCAGAGCAACAACCACCCAGCCCGGCCACGCACTTCCCAGCAGCTGGGTACGCTCCTCCCCTGCCCCAAGCCTGGAGGCTTGGCTCGGACTGGTGACATTCGGAGTCAAGTGTATTTTCCACAGCATGCTTCAGATAAGGTCCCTTTTGTGAAACAATAGCAGAGGAAGCAGCACGTGCTAATCTAAAAATACATAATGTACTTGTGATTATTCTCCTGCAATGCTAAGTTCCCAAAAGTGAGCAAGTAAATAATGAAAAACCCTAAGCAATGCATATGGTTTTTTGGATGCATGTTACATCTGTACAGTATTGTCAAGTCCTTACTGAAAACAAACCTTGCAGACAAAAAAAAAAAAAACAAAACAAAAAACAAAAACCCACCCAAAACACTCCAGGTTATGCTTTTTCCCAGCAAAGTTTCTGAAATACTGCAACAAGAAAGCAATGACCTGATTTCTGAGTAATGTAAAAGCCCCCAAAATTAGTAATAACTAATTTTTCAAGTCTTCTCTTAAAAAGCTAATGCATTACTAGCAACATAGCTGAAGTTTCTCTTTTCAGAGAATTATTTTCAAGCAAGCAGAGTCCCTTTAATCAGTGTATGACCTCTGAATGGTCCAGACATTACAGCATATTCTGTCACTGATACCAAAACCATTTCATTTTGAAGACCCAATTTAAAAGGTTTTGGGTTTTTTCTTTCTATTAAAGGAGCACTTTCTGAATTATTTTAGGAACAGTGTTCTGCACTTAGTGAAAGCAAAGTATTATTTAAATCTATTCTGTTTATAATCAGTGCTTCAATGAAAAATGACAAACAGAAGATGAGTGTAAGCATGGGAGCTTACACACACAATTGTTGGTGAAAGTATTACAGATACTGTATGCATATAGTTTGTAGAAACCCCTTGAAAAAAACCCGAAATGACAACTAGGATAAATGCAACATATCACACTACAGCCCAGTAAATATCAAATATTTAAGAGCAAACTTTTACTTTTCTGTGCCTTGCAGCAAACAATTTAATATCCCAGTAACATCTGTAACACTTCAGCAAGTCCATTTTAAGAGATTCACATCACAGGTAAGTTTTAATGGCGCAAACCAGGTCCAATTTTACTACACACATTTTTTTCAAAAGAAATAAAGATACAGCATTCACTTTATACTGAATCATTTTAAAATATTTATTATGCCTTCAGAAAAGAAAGATCATTAAGCTGCTGGGGAAAAAAAAATCTGAAAAAATCACAATGCACAATCACATGAAAACAAAAAGAAGGAAAAATACATGTCAAAATTCCTCTGGGAGAAGAGAGCCCCCACAATTCATGCTAGGTTAGATTCGTCCTCTCCCAATTCACCCAACTGTAGTTAATTATACTCAACAGGCAACCGCTCTATTTTCAAGTCCTGCTCACAAGGTACCCCATCTCTGATTTGCTTTCATTTCCCTTCAGCTTTCAGAGACTCCTCTTCCAGACTTTAAAGCAACTTTTCTTTCTTTTTCTACTTCCTTTTCTTGGAGACTGTTTCCTAGCTTTGCCTTCCCAGACTACCCAGTAATTACAAAGCTCAATAATAAATTTGAGAAAAAAAAACCCCAAACAACAGTGGCTGAATATCATGGAGTCATTTATAATTTTCCCAAGTCAAACAATGAAATGTGCTTCTAAACTATTCATCACAGGCTCTTCTATTCAGACACATCTCTGAAAACATCGTTCACCTATAAACTCTCGAAAGCTTCAGCTGTAAACAACAGTTTGGACCTAGAAGAATTTTAGCTTTTCAAATCTATCGTGGTAGCATTACCAGGGCAGGTTATAAGAGGAAAATTAAAGGGCAACAGAGCATGAGTGGAAGTTGAGGGCCTCATGACACCAAGATACAGCTAAGACTGGAGAGTCTACTGGGGTCCTGCAGAGACACTAAAAAGCATTTTGGAGCTTGAAGCATTTTGATCTAGATGTCTCTCAGGTATTACAAGAGCTAATTACCTATCCTCAATCTTCAAATCTTAACAGGTTCGCTATGCACCATGAACAGTAGAAGCAGAACAGGGTGCTTCAGGAGACTGGCACTTCATTATTCAAGAAAGTTCTTCACTCTTTTTTTTTTTTTTTTTTTTAAATTTCATGTAGCAGACGTATTTTCAGAGCAGTAAGTTTTTATATCAATGGTATTTCCCTTTGCTTACTGCAGTAACTAAATTGCACCGACATTAAACTGTTTCTCTCACCAGGCTTGACCTTAAGAAGGTCTCACTGGATGTTCAAGTGCTTTTTGACAACAAACAATTATTAGCTGCAGTCCAGCACATTAGCCACTGGTCAGCATTCACAAAGAGAACAGAGCCAACAAAAACTAAACTCTTCTCTTTCATCAACACTTACCCCCTAAAAAATAAGGTTTAGCATTTCTTGCTTGTTTGGCAGTTTTGATTCTTTTTAAGGTAAACAGCTCATTTCAGTACAAATGGTGGAATCAAGAAGCCAGCTTTGTACTAAAAACAATTTTTGTAACATCTTTGAGAAAAGCTTCCTATGTTATTCAGCACTTCACATGGAAGTTGTAAAGACAAAGCTAAACTTCCTCCTCAGTTCATTATTTTCAGGAATATCGATTCCCAGATGAGACCATGCTCACCATTCAATGAGCTCTGTTGATTCCTGTTAGTATCTATGATATCTACAGGAGGGCTGGGAAGAGTAGGGGACAAGCGAGAAAAACAGCAAGAGGCAGTGAGGGCAGAGATACCAAACTACTTTGGAGCACTATCACCTAACATAAGTGGCCCTCCATGAACATTGTGACCAGGCATCCACGTTTGCCAGTGCTGTTTTATGGATACAGAGCAGCACACCTCAGGCTTAATCCTCAGACCGACAAAACAGAAAAAGGATTTCTCCACGAGCAGTATGTACTGCAGATCACATACAGAAATGCTGACATGAAACAGCAATGTGTGCCTATTACTTAAAAATTTTTATTCTAAGAAAATTATTTTCAAGTTGGCATGTTTAGAGTATTATTGCCAAAAGATATGGTTGTCAAATCATTGGTCACATCTACTAAAAAAACTGTGGTTAAAATACAAATGTAATATTAGATTCACTTGTTCATGAAAGTCAAAACATACTGAATCATTGAAACAAAATTTCAGGTTTGCTAGCCTCCAGAAAAATAAATAACAAAACATGTATTTAAATAAGCAGGCCCTAACAACATGTAATAGCAAGCTTTTTTATGGATGTTCTGCACATACTTACAGGTTGAGCAGACTAACAGTGTTCTCGCCACAAGCTCGGTGAGTAACTTCCACTTATGCTCCACTTTGGACGTGACAGCTGGAATGAGAATCTCCGCAGGGACGTAGTACTGAATTGAATAGGTCACAAAAATCCCAAAGGAGTACAGAATTTTGACAGACTGATACAACCTGTTGAAAATATTTACACACGTTCAAGTTGCAAACTCTTCACAAAAACAATGAGCTTGCTAATGGCACTAAGGCTATATATACACAGACATAAAAATATATTTTTCCCCCCAGAAAACAAGAAAATAACATTACCTGCTTGCAAGTTATGAAATTGGACCTATGAAATTGCAGAAGATAAGCTGACTACTAAAATATGGACCAAAAAAAACCCCACCAAAAAACCACCGTAGTATCATGCACTTATAAATGAATCAACTCAAAAGAAGAACAGGTTAAACAGCCGGCAGCTATTTGGGAAAAGAAAATTCCAAATTCACGTCAACTATAATCTGCACATTGATAAACCTTTCACGGTGGTAGTAAACATTGGACGTTTTAAAGATCAATGCCAATATCCTCCAGATTTCTGCATATTCATGAAGGGTTCCTAAAACGATTTTTCACACTGGGATAAGGGCATCTCAAGAAATTTTATGTGTTAATGTTGGAAGGAGTACCTTCTAAAGCTAGAAAATATCCATAACCAAATTATGGCTCAGGTATAAAATAAGGAAAATATTTTTCAAAAAAATGCCTGAATGGGTTGGCAGTCTAACTTCAATATAACTTTGCATGGACTCGTGCATCTTGCTTCCTTACATACGCTGGAAAATAACCCAGATATTGGCACTGTCTTGCCAAATTTTAGATAAGAAATACCTTTTTTCCCCCAAGATAGTTAAGGTTTTTTAGATACCAGGCTAATGCTCTTATGTCACTTATCTTAACACAGTGAAATCCATTGCTATACGGTTATAGCATTATTGGTTTCCCCTTCATGACCTGTCTGAAGGTTTTCCTACATCTCCAGCTTTTTGTAAACAAAACGTCTGCAGATTTACTCCAAGAGAAGGTCCCAGAGAAATTAGTTTGAGAATTTTTTGGTAAATTCTCAAAAAGCTAGAGTAAATCTTCCAAAAAAAGGTAGTATGGACATTCTTACCACTGTTACTTGTAGATTAATAGATAAGCAACAAAGTATTATCCATGCCACCAACAGTTTTAAATTTAGATGCATTTTTAATCCATGCTGCATAAACTACAAACATTTGTCATAGGTCTGCTTACAGCCAACTGACAGAAGTTATGAGTCTCTTGGTATGATTTACTTTCTAAGAATGCAACTAAGAACACAATCAAAGCTTCTCGGTAAAGTTTTGGTTCATTTGCCATGGGGTGTTGTGTGTTCACAAATGACAGAGGAAATATTTCTCATAAACAACCTGTGACAACAGAAGATGATGCCAAGCAGACCAAAGCAAAGGCAATTTGCAACAGTAAGAAAAGAAAAAACAGCAGCAAGAGCATTTTTGAAAGAACAAATTAGACCCTTGTCTCTTTATCTTTCAAAGCCTGGCAGGGGTCACTCTTTGAGTATCATAGCCTCTATCTGCTATTAGTAAATAAAATTCGGCCAGGACTGCTTTTGGCCCCTTGTCCTGTGGCCAAATGGCACAGCATGGTGTAATTCATATCGATACAGCTCAGCTCTTTCCCACCACAACAAGATGCCTACATCATCCTTCCTTCAACCTTTGGAAGTGCTGAACACACATTCAGTAATGGTTCTGGTACACTGGAGTGATTTTGAGCAGAGGAATACAGCTGATGAACTTGAAAAGCCCTTTCAGCCTTGCCTTAGGTGCTTCTCATCTCACAACTGCAAGCCAGTTCATCAAGTTTTCCATTTTTGATTGTATCAAAAGACTGCTACCAAAACAAAACAAAACACCAGCTTTTAAGGAATGAAAAGTGTATATATGGGGAAAAAAGAAACAGACATTTTGACTAAAAATACCTTTTGACTAACAGGTCTTAAATTATTTGTATCAAAGGTTTGATCACCATTGTACACAATTCAATAAAGCCCCAAAGGCATATTCAAAGGGGTGAAAAAACTACTACATCACTTTACATGGTGACCTAATGGTGTAGCTAGTTTAGAAACCACTGCTTTTGTGACACACTTCTTTTTGATGGCTGAGCAGCTTTAAGAAATTTAGAGGAAAAGACATAGTCACTTTTCTATCAGCTCTACATCACTGCTTTTTATTCCAGAAGCTTAGACAGATTTTAGCTGGTTGACAAAAAGAAAAACTGATCAGCTACCCACAATTAGTCTGTAATTCTCAGGCTTCCGATCACCCCGAACCTTTACAAAAATTATTTTTAAAAGACATTCAAAAACAGGATTCAAAACTTTAAATACAGAATAGTTCAAAGTAAGTGTCTCCATTGCACTATTTTTCTAGCTCTACAAGGATCCAAATTTTTCAAATTAGGAAAAAAATTTTATATTGTTAAAGTGATTTTACTAGTAATTTAATATTATATTCCAATCAGATAAAGATGGCTCCTTATGCTACATTTTAAAAAAAATTCTAAATCATTCATATGTGCTAAAAGAAGTTAACAAAAGTCTGCCTCTCTTCAATTCTACATTTTAGATATCATTGTACCTCTTTTAAGGGAAAAAAAATTGGAAACTAGCGTTACAAAACTTGCATACCAATACACCTAGACCAAACTGGGCATTAATTATGCGAAGCTTCCACTTGAACTTTAATATGCTATAATGGTTGTATGGTAGTTAACTTTTGGGATTCACAGTAAGGCGATTGTTGCACAAAGTCTGTCACATATCTTAACAAAGAACAGATGGTGGAAAGAATCTTCAGCCTCAAGAAGATGAGACACCAGCCAACGAGAAAGAATAATTTTTTTATGATAAGAGTGGTGAGACACTGGAACAGGTTGTCGTGTGGATGCCCCATCCCTGGCAGTGTTCAAGGCCAGGTTGGATGAGGCTTTGAGGAACCTGGTCTGGTGGAAGGTGTCCCTGTCCACGGCAGGGTAGTTTGGAATAGATGATCTTCAAAGGTTCTCTCCAATCCAAACCATTCTATGATTCTATGACACCTCAACTGAGGACACTACTAAGTACTAAAGCAGAATTTCCCATAATCTATATTTGCAGATGTAGCAGGACTTCCTTTGCACTGATAGTCACGTGACAATAATTACGCACTTTTTGACTCTAAATATGTGCTGGTTTAGGCAAACAGTGTCCTTCCTTGGCTTGGGTCAGGAGGCACCTCGTGATCATGAATAAATAAGGTAAACTATACTTTGTGCCTGTGTGTCCTCTCCACAGCAATGAATTGAGTAAAATGATCTGTGTCACCAGCTACTCTGCATGAGGATATGAAAAACAAGTACTAAGATATTCCAAACAGCTAAACATAACTGCATGCAAAAAAAGAAAAACTATTTAATACAGTAAAATAGATTTTTTTGATTCCAGAAAGAAGTTGTTGTTAAAGATCAGCAAAAACAAGCTGAAAACTACTCTTTCCATAAAGTCATTTTTCAGCTGAGTGACAATTTGTACTCCAAAACACAATCTAAACTAGAACTGCAACAAGTCTCTTCTCCAAAAGCTCCAATCTAACAGGATGTTTTGAGAATATGAGCAGTCCATTTAAATCAAACTTAAGGACTTAACTGGTCTAGGGCCTGTGTATGCCTTCTGGTCAATTCATCTATGAGAACATCAAATAAAACTCAGAAAGCAGCAGAATTTTAATTTTCTTTATCAGGAAAGGCTTATTTTTAAGACAGGGATTGTCCAGTTGGAATTAAATACATAAGCCTCCTGCCTCCCAGGGTCTTTCAAGTGACTGCTTTCTCAGAAAAACTCATCTGCTCCTTGCATTTCTCTAGTTCAATCCAGCCACTTACTGGCCTTCTAGGTGAGGACCAAATAACAAAATATTGTCATATGGATCACTGGAAATTTGTTCTGCTAGCATAGTTCATTGCCCACATTTGCTCCTCAGTACTGTATCAGGCAGACCCAGAGCACTGCACAGCAATAGCATCGTACATCACAACTCATGGGCATACCACTGAGCTGCTTCTCCTAATTTTGTTTGGTGCTCTGGGGTACTATCCAGGGTAAGACAAAAATGACTTTGTTATCTCTAAATATGTGCCCTGAGCAGCTCTGAGGTTATTAAACTCATAATGCTAGTTCTCCACCTTATAGAACACCAGTTTCCATCTCTCTTATTATCTCTTTCTTTGCATTAGGTCTGTAAAGCCATCAGGATAAATATCATCTTATCATCACATCTGCACTGTAGCCAAGAGCTATTTGAAAATTCTTATCTGAACAGCCCTGTTAGGCAGCAGGGCTGCAGAATAAAGCAGAATATTACAGCAGAATAAAGTTCATCCTGTTACTTCCACGAGCGCAATAAAAAGCAGAGTGAGTGAGCAACTTTACCTTACATCCCACATTCCTCTCCCTCCTCCTCTTTTAAGAGCACTTACTAAGGCACAAATAAACCCAGATCTACCATTTAAAATGAACTTTTCACTAATCATATCAACAATGAGCAATACCATGTAATATTACAAATAGAAGTACCTCCCCTTTCAGATGCATCATATAGACAGAATGGATGTAGTAATGTTTGAAGACTTCTAGTTTTTTTTAATGTATGTCCAATGAAAGGGGACAATTAAATATATACCATGAGCATTACAATTCAAAAGCCAGAACCATAGAAAAAAATAGGAAAAAACCCACAAAACAGGCAAAAAATTGGAGCCCAAATCTCAGTTTTTATAATAGCAGTACAAAAACAAAACAAGCAAAAAGCAACAATAGATAAATGAAAATCCTAGCAAGCGAAAAAAACATTCATCCTTCAAGATGTATTTTATCATCATTTCATGTATTTATCATTGGAATCAGTCAGGCAATTAAACAAAACTTTTGAAGAATATTAAAAATGCATAGCTCATACTGACTCCAAGGAATGAAAACGGAAAAAAGAGAGTGAAAAAGGAACACATGAAAATTAAGAACATTCTTTAAATGTATTCTACTCTTTCAAAGAGTAAAAAAGGAATCAGCATTCAGTTCAGCAAAGCAGTTTGTTTCACGTAATTTGAGATTTCACTACTTCAATATGCTACCACAAATACACCAAACAGCAAGTAGATGTAAGCATATAAAATGTAAGCTATCACTTGATCATAATGAAAACATTAAAATACTCTTCAGCTTTTACACTTGTGCACTGCTGAAATACCTAATTTTAGGCTCATTGGACATAAAGGTACTAAATGTTTAAGATTCAGATTTAAATTAATAGTTACAGTATATATCCATCTATAGATAGATACAGAACTAACAATGTACCAGTTGAAACAGTCTTCATTGCTTCTTCAGGACACGACATGTGGAGCCCTTGTAGCATTAAAAAAAAAGCGCTAAATAAAAATTATAATATCCTTGAGTCACTGGCAAGCATAAGCTCCTTTTTCCTGATAGGAAGCCATAATTATACATTATCCATGGATTTGCATCTGAACTACAAATCTATTCTGCTTTGATGTCTTCTATTCCAGCTCTTTACCTGCTAAACTCAGTGATTCCATTAAAAAAGGCCACTATATTACCAGGATAACCAAGATTAAACTAGCTGGTTTCAGAACTGCAATATAGCTGGTTGCAAACAACACATTCCCTCCTTCAATATACCTGGAACTAGCTCTTGCTAGAGATGGAATACTTTATAGTAAAGACCATTGATCTGTTTCCATACGCAATTCCTTTTCATATTCAGAAATTGCTGGCTAGGATCACAGCTGAACTGTAGAAGGCACAGAGATAGCAAATACAGTATACGTTTAAAAGAGTTTGAGCACCTGTCAGTTATAAGCTTGAAAGTACTGAGGCATGGAACAACCCTTGCATGGTTTTTGCCTCCTAGATTACTGGTTGTAAGTTATATATGCACTTACCATATATCTTGTGGCAAGTTTAAAGTTATGCTGCCTTTGATTTCATCACCAAAGCACAGATACCCTAGAGTGGCCAGCGAGATATACAAGGTCATGACTATTCCCATGCCAATGTTCAGTGCCTGTGGGAAACGTGTCGTGTCCTTCATTCGGTTTTCCAATGGGAGTACCTGGAAATAGAAGAAGAATCAATTACATTTTATCTCCTTACAGCAAAAGTACTTTTCTTCCACCTTTCAAAGTCAATTTCCAAAATTCAGGCCTATTTATTAATAAATAAGATTACTCTACATTAATGTTTTACAGCCTGGAAGACCACAATGTTTTATGCACCCAATAGAAACGTTCAATTAATGAAAAGCACCTATCTTGGTTGAAAAACAGCATCAATGTGGAAATACAAAGCAGTATTTGTAGGCTAGAAAAACCAACAGAAGAAACTTATGGTGCCCTGATGAAAATATACAGGCAACGTGAGTGACATTAATTTTTTTTTTTGTAACTGAATTGTTCAGAATCCAAGGGTAATTCTCCTATTTTTATTAGGTATGTCTGCACTGTCAGTCTCCATCACAGACAAACTGACATTGCTCATGGTTGACACACAAGCTCATGTTCAGCAGTCAGCCTCAGCTCTTCCCAGCTGGGAAGCTTGAGTCCATGACTACCAGAATACAGACCCATGCTCTTATTCATTTTTCTGACAGAGATAGTGCCAGGCACACTAAGCATTGCTTTTCCTAAATGTAACATAGGTCCTTTAAGCCTGAACTATAGCCAAGCAACCTTGCTGGGCTTGCCATCACTTCAAAGTGAGGATAGAGGCATTACAACCATTACTACATGCAGTTTGCTGGAGAGATTGCCTTTTACATGTACTCCGTAGCATACAGAAAAATACGTTTAGTAAGTTCCAATGTAAGTTTTTGGCCATTAAGACAAAATTTCCAGGCAAGGCAGGAAAACCAAGTAACAAGCTCACAAATGCTCTTCCCACTTCGAATGCCATCAGCATAACAGATTCTTCTGTATCTTCATTAAAACACAAACTGACGGTAC
>NW_009603154.1:8095-16086 GCF_000690535.1 Cariama cristata | reverse complement strand
GACAGCGATGGCATGTGGGGCGGAGATGGCGTCAGGGGACTTGGATAGCATCAGGGCACTCATTTCTTAACCCACGAACCCTGTGGGCTCTGGTGCTAAAAGTCACACCACCACCACCGCGTTTTCATTTTCAATTGGGGCTTTATTGTCAGTACAGCGAGGTTCAAGTGTCCCTTGTACCCTCAGCTGCAGGGCACGCAGCCCCGCACACTGCTGTACCACGTCTCGCTGCCCCAGGGAAAGGACGAGGCTGTGGCCACGAGCCCATGAGTCGGGACATGCACTGCTGGCTCTCTGGGAGGCTGCGCTCTTTTTCACCCCCAAAAGACCACTCAGGTCTGCTCTAAACATCCATACAAATACAACACAATTCCACGGTTAGATCACACATAGTGCAGCATGTCCTCTCCAAGCTCCCGCTGCCTCCGAGATCATTTCCAGCCTGTGTACAGGACGCTGTTGGAGTGGTGCATTGCAGCTACCCTGCCATGGCTCAGTGCGACCACAATACATTCATCTATCAAAGTGAGACGCATCTGCAGGAAGCAGCACCCAAAACACCACGTAAATGCATTCATCCTGGGCCCTGCATCAACCTTGCCAAGGCACAAATGTCTGTGAGGTCCAATAAGCCGTGCTCAGGGTTTAGTTTTGCGGCTGCGTCTTGTTCATCGATCGTAACCCGACCGACTCTAGAACTGTCAAATCCATCATTAGCTCCTGTACCCAACTCCCAGGCCTCGCTCATCTAGATCCAGCACATCTGACGCTGTCTTCCACCATCCATCTCCCAGTCGCCAGGGAATCAACATTAGGCTGTAAGTTTTAACCCTACAGGGCATACAGGCTCCAATTCATGCCTCTAAGTTCACATCCAGTTTCTAGAGTGCCCCTGAGCTTTTCTAGTTCAGCAAGTGGAAAGCAGAGCTCAGACTTCCATGCTGCATTTCAAAGCTGCTGCCTGTCAGCAGCTTATCTGAGCAGATACACTGTCTTTGCACACGCACACGTAAGTTCACCTTCAAACACGGAAGTAGTATAATAAAAATCATCACGGAAAACTGCTGACAAACAGGAAAGTACACTCTGAAATCAGGACGATAAGGAGTTCCTTCTGGAGTGATCATTTCCTCCAGTGACTTCAGCACAGTACAGGCATATTCCAAAAAGGAGTGTTTTTCTCACAGAGATCATAGATGTCCTGCAGAGTCCTGGTCTCCCTTCAACAATCATCAAATTTTACATTAAATTAACTGCAGATGCTGGCAAATCAAGGCTAATTCTTTAGATACTGCACCCTGCACTGTAAAAAAGAGCTAGTGATGGAGGGGACTTGGCAGGGGGTGGGAGGAAAGGGGCCCAGTTTGTGATGACCTCCCAAAGGACTCTGGAAGCCTAAAGCAGGCCCTTCAATAGATTCTCCTGTGTTGGGCTTCCAAAAACTGAGATTCTCAAAAGTCACTTTCAAGGAGCTTTAGTAGTGCAGTCTATTGAGTGAGTCGATGTAATGAAAAGTGGCTCCCAACGCCCAGCTCGTTTCAACATTGTCAATTTTCCGGGCAAGCTGGAAAAAAACAAACCAAATCAAACCAAACAAACAAGTTAACACATGATTCTTTGGGAGAAGGAGAAGCACGCAAGGTTAATACAGTGCTGAAGGTTATCACAACCAGTTAGCACCATCGTGGGGACAGTGTCCCTCCGTCCCCGATCACACAGCATGTGCTGTAGCAAGACGACAAATGAAGGACAGAGCTACTGGCATGACTACTACCTCAGCACCCTCCCAGCCACTCTCCCCAGCAATCCATTTTGTGCATCACCTTAAAGACTTGGCTTTTCAGGAAGCCTAGTTCTTGCAGGAGGAAGGTGATGTACGTAAGGTCCATGCAGAGAAAAGGGCTGCTTCCGGGGCTGATTTCCATGGTCTTACATACTAAGGAGAAAGAAAACGGTGTCTGAATGCACATTGTGGGCTCAGGACTAGCATCAGCCCAGCTTTGAGAAACCTCAAATGAATTTGTAAAACACCTCTCGTCAGCTGAGTTGCGCAATGATGGAACCTGCTAGAATGGGGTTGAAATGACATGCATGCATTAGAAGCACAAAAGCTTGGGTGCGCTGGAAGGAAGATCAACGCATTTTGTCTCATCCCTAAGACAGCAGAGCTTCTTGTATCTCTCTGGGAAAGGATGAAAAGGGCCTCCACCTTTTCTTGTCTACTTCAAGCCTTTAAGTATATGAGCAACCTCAGGTGTGTTATGTTTCTCCAGCATAAGCACTCAACAGATGTTGACAAAACCAAAGGGGGAAAAAAAAAAAAGACAATGAAAAGACAAAAGAAAAGACAAAACCAAAATTAAACTCATTTCCCTTCTCAGGACGAATTACACAAATGGTAGTCCAGAAATCAGAACTGCAACAATTGTTCAGTCATTCATAAAGTTGACCGAAAAGCCTCATGTCGGTTTGATCAAAGCCTGAGTCTGTGGTATTAAGAAAAGAACATTGACATTTGTAGATCTGAATAGACAGTTCTCTCTGCAGCTGATGAAGTGAAAAGCTATGAACTGGTTTTCCCTCTTTTCTGATTAACAATCAAGCATACGAACAAATCTTGAGACAAAAAGAAAAATTAAACCAGATTAGGACAGGTTATCCTAACAGGATGAGAACCCCCACATCTACTTTGAAAGCATGATTTCAGGATAACTGCTAGCTGGCAAGTTTATTGGTAATTCTTGAGAGAGTTTTGAAATATAAGTATCATAAGATGTGTCTTATGTGGGCTGCAAAAGCAAGAATTAATATAAAATAGTTGACATTCTCAGAAACAAGCAGAAATGTTGGTGAGATGCTGTGGAGGGAGGTGCTCAAGGGAGGTGCTCAATATTTACTAAAAACAAAAAAATCAGGCTTCTTAGCGTGTCACACATTTGCCACCTCAGTATGAATATACACACAATTACTAGTGTGTGTTTGTATTTTACTCACCGTATTTAGCTGCAATCTCAAAGTCATCGACAGTTAAGCTTCCTCCTTTTTCTTTATCTAAAAAAAAAGTGGTCTTTCATGTTTTTTGTATACAGGCAGTTGTAGATTCAAGTCATAAAAGTTGTTTGGAAATCAAACCTTGAGACACTGAAATCACCAACAAAACTCACGTTTGCTTTAAAGGTAAACGAACCTTTAAAAGATTCTTAATATAGATTGAAAAGCCTCATTTTATGAAGAACTTTCAGCCTCATTTCCTAAAGAAACACAGTGTACAGACTCTCTCACCTTGTCCCTGTGTCTGTGCTGCCCTGCCCTGCAATGCCTGAACACAGTTAACGCCTTTGACCAGACGTGACAGGGCAGTGGTGCTCTGCGACATTACATCTGAAATTATTTGCAAAACAAAGTGGCTAAGGAGTGGGGTATGCTTGTCCAAATTAGCTTGAGATCTCATCATCTGCTTTCCACCACTCAACATGACAGCCTTCTGTATACCAGCATACCGCTGGCAAAGAGATGGGATGCATTCTGAACATATGTGGAATTACCTGAAAATCTTCATTCCATCTAAAAAGGTCAGTGAAGCAAAACACAGAGCCCAAGATCACTTTACTCCTTTACCACCCAAGAAATTGATCATTATGAAGGCTTTTTTTCTATTTAGGATTGTAGAGTTAATCAGACAACAACGATTTCTGAAATGCAGACAGTTTGTTTAAAAACCATTACCAGAAGTTGCTGGTCCTATTTCATAGCCCCACTCCTGTCTCTACAGAAACTAAACAGCATTCAATATCCAATCCAGACCAACGCTGCACAGCAGTGTAGCAAAAGACTAAGTTCCATGACAGCGTAGCAAAGCATTGTGAAGTGTATATGTGTCACTATTTCTCCCACACCTTGTCATTTAAAATGCAATGAAAACAGGAGCAAACGTACCTATGAGACCAACCTCTGCTGCACGGTCATAGTAGTAGGAGAAAGTATAAAAATCCAAGTCCTTCACTTCCTCAGCTTTATGCACTTTTTTATAGAGCATCTTTGCCACTTTGTTAGAACAAGACTCAAACAGAGGCTCACCTAAAAGAAGGCAAAGAAACCCAGTGTATTATAGGCAGAGAATTAAATATACATACAGTTTATCTAGGATCTGCCAGGAAACAGGCTCCTTTTTGCACAATAGCTCTTCATAAGCTCTTCACAGAGAGCTGAAATCGGCATCTTCTCCCAGCAGCAACACTTACCATCTGCAGGCTAGGACTAAGTATGCGATAGATCAGAGATGGACATCATCATTTGAGGCAGAAGGATTTTGAAGCATTTTGAAAGTCAGCTTTACTGACTGGACAGAGACGCCAAGGTGCAAGAGAAAAGAGCTGCAGAATCTCTTTAACAGTACGTCAAGAGGAGCCAGAGAGAACAGTAAACAGAGAATCTATTGTCTTCGCAAGAGGCTGAGAGTATATCATTTACTCTGCTAATAGCATGCTGGCCTAGATAGGAAAAGTGATAAATCACTATACCTGCCTTCTGTCCTTTAATTTTGTACACTATCTCAGCATGTTGCCATTCAGATTTGAAGCCAGGTGGTAAACAAGGGCTGATCAATTCCTCCCCTTCACCTACTGCAGAAGTAAAACAAAGCCACATTAAGCAAAAACATAAAGAGTTTATTTCAGATCCCTCACCCCTAGCCCTGCTCCATACTGTCCCACAGCCTCAGCAAGGCACTTCCAAGCCCCAGTCATGGCTCAGATGTCCCATGCCCCCACCCAGGGCTGGCAAGAATCCAGGACTCCTGGGATCATGCAGTGTCACCTCGTGCATTCATCTCAAACACACCCAGTCATGGTGACAGGAATCCATGTACCACTCAGGAACCTTGAGCCAAGTGGGAAGGGGACAGACAACTCTTCTCCCCCGCCAACAGGGCTACATACCCTATGCTCAGAGTCGAGACTTGAGGAGTGCCCATAACTTACAGGGTTTTCCCTCAACTCCTCCTAAAATGGCGAGCCTTGCCGACATCAGCCCGAGTCCCAGGTAACTGCAAAGGGACAAAAAGCCTCCATGAACAACAAACATCCTTCCTCTGATACGCCACTGACAACGTGGCTGGGACATGCCAGTCTCCTCTACATGGTCCCAACAAAATGTCTCAAGTTAGCAGCTAATGCATGTAAGGGGAAGAGTGTGACAACCCATTCTCATATTACCCTTACCCAGAAGGATAATCGCTCTTTGAAAAAGCACAGGCGATAGCTGATAAGAGTAATCTGGCTCTTGAAGAAGTAGGAATGCTGAAGGCATTCCCCTGACGTTTCTCCTACCCTCCTCAAAGGCAGCACAGCCTCTAGCATACGGAATTGACTCTTACTGAGCTCAAACACAACTCACAGCAAACACAGGTGGGAAGAAGCTGCTTCCCTCTGCCCAAAACACTGGGAACAAGGGAAGACAGAGAAGAGGAAGGAATGGCAGAGATGAAGTGCCATGAACTGACTGCAACCCCCATTCTCCATCCTCCTGTGCCACTCGGCGGTGAGGAGATAGAAGAGTTGGGAGTGAAGCTGAGCCTGGGAAAGAGAGAGAGGTGGAGGGAAGGTGTTTTTGATTTTGTTCTTATTTCTCATTATCCTACCATTTAACTGGCAATAAATTAACTTAACTTCTCCAAGTCGAGTCTGTTTTGCCCATGACAGTAACTGATAAGTGACCTCCCTGTCCTTATCCTGACCCACGAGCTTTTTGTCATATTTTCTTCCCCCCCTGTCCTGTTGATGGCAAGGGGAGTGATAGAGCGGCTTAGTGGGCACCTGGCAGGCAGCCAAGGTTAATCCACCACAGTGATGTGGCTCAGGTTTCTCTGCTTCTTCCCAGTACTGATTTGCAAGGATCTCACTTCAGCAAAACACCTAGATCTCACTGACTTCATGGAAAGCTTCTATCTGTACAGTGTGCTCTCCTTCCCACAACTAACCTGTACGAATACAGCTTGTAGGTGTTGTTAAACATCTGAAATGAAGTTGTATGGCCAGCTGGCAATGTCTGGAGAGTTGCCTGGAGGGAGAAAAAGATGTCACTGCAAGGTTTTTGCCAGCAGTAGCACACATCAACAACACAATCTTCCAAAACATTAGGAACAACATGAAACAATCCTAGCATGGTTCAGAGAGAAATGATGAATTTGCAAGTATTTCAATTTGACCACTGATACACAAGACAACTACAAAACCTGGAGCTAAAATAGTGTCTCCACAGAACAGAGTCTAAACTGGTTACATTTCTATTTATATCCCCACCAAACTGGTGTATAAAAGAATTATTTTCATTTAAAAGGAATCCTCATTGCAGCTCTTAACTGCTTTTGTCAAGAGGCTACAGCAACTGCCTCTTCACATGATCCCTATTAGGGAAAACTGTGCAAAATAATATGAAAGCCCGGGATGCACAACTTCCTACCCAAGCGAATTCGGCTGTGAACTTCCACAAGCCAGAGGAAAAGCACATCACTCTGTTTGCCAAGGAACACAGTGAGCACCAGCTTGTGGTCTGAAGAAAGGGAAGGGTAATTATTTAAAGCACTTTGCAGCCTCTTCCCTAAGTGCACCAGCATGGCCAGCGGGTTTGTGGGGAGCAAAGCTCAGGCCATGATGCTATTCATGCTGCATCACCATCTCTAAGTTCAGAATTTCCACATCCCAGACTCTTCATATCCCCTCTCATTCTGCTGTAAGAGCAAAATGTCGTGATTAGCCTAGGCTGGGACACTAGATACAGCATCCCAACCCTCTGCTTTTGGGCAGCTTCATTGTGAACAGTATCTCTGCCCAGGCCAGAGCCTTACGACTCCACATCCACAGGGCTTCCAGCTCACAGAACGCCTATAAAAACGCCACAACGGGAAGTTGAAATGACAAATATCAGCAGGTATTTTTTATTACATAGTAACAGTTGCTCCTTAGAAAGCATTCATTTGCAACTGAGTGAACTCAGCAAAACCAGAAACAAGGATTGAGAAGGCATCTTACTGTGTTCTTAAAACCCAGTATAGGCCAAATGCTGGACTTGAATTCATTAACAGCATTACCTTTGAGTTCTTCGTTATAAGCAGCACAAACTGAGAGACAAGGGTTAAGACGCTCAGGTGAACATCACATTTTCCCCAAGATAAAGCAGTCCTGGAAGATTCACCACGTGCACCACCGACTCATAGATTTGGAGTAAGACAAGTAAGATTTGGACAAAGAGCTGTGAATGCCTCCATGACTGACTAAACAAGGCAGATGTGACCAAATAACCTGGGTTTTTCTATCAGAAGCGTGGCTTCATGTCACGCTGACGAAACTCTTGGTCTGTTTCCAAGGGAAACAAATCTGAGCAGCTACTGATTTCTGCAGCACTTCCTAACAGCGTGCATGTTCACATTACCTCAGTGCGTGGAAGGAAGGTGATCTGTGTTGATCCACCACCCAAATCCAGCATCCCTACACTTCTCTTCCGTGGATCGTCTAGGCTACCTGAAATGTGTGACAGAACAGAGAAAGCCATGGTGGGCGCTCTGAGAAACTGGCTAAGAACAAAACCAGAAGTACAGTGGTAAACAAAAAGGACAATCTAACTCCACCTGTCAGCTTCCAGCTGGTGCTAAATTATACTGTCATCTACTGCGCGCTTATTTTGGCTTTATCAGGCTGACTTGAAAACCTTCAAGAGACAGAGTTTCTCTTATTTCTCTGGTGGCTGTTCATGCCCTAATTACAGCAGCTCTGGTTACGGGATTCCTAAACATTTTTCAGTGGCTGCAAGGACCCTTTTGCAAACTCTACTCTGGTAACCACTTTGTAACATAGAAGAATGTGGTTTTCTTGGCCACCTCTCCCTGATCCCTTAGTGATATTTTGCAGATTCCTATGGCCAAGGGGATGACAGACTGAAAAGAGCTGGCCTGAGAGACTCAGCTCTCTTGGAATTCTTCCTGCTGCCAGTCCAGA
>NW_009603154.1:0-8064 GCF_000690535.1 Cariama cristata | reverse complement strand
CTCTTCTCACTTAAATCCCAATCCTTCTCAGTTAGATCCTTCAGATACACCTGTCTGACAAGACAAGTTTGTGCCAAGCACCTTGGTACACCTCACGATAGCTGATGCTTGAAGATCTCCAACCTTTCTGATATTTCCTGTGAGCATAAAAAGCTTTAGAGCACTTGTCATATTGCTCCACACACTGCGTGTGCTGAACACAGTGCTCGGACAGCAGATTGCTTTAGTTATTGTCAGAGAGGACTTCAGCCTAGTTTTTTCCTTACTCTTCAGCTACTCTTTCCTAACTCAGCAGCATAAACATCTGCAGTATTTCTATGTTATAAATCTGTAAGTAAGTAGCATAGCACTTTCTTTCATTCTGCGCAACTGTCAAGCACATCCAGAATATCCACATTAAAAATTTAGCCAGAGCTAGTGGCAGACTCTAAAAAGGAATAAAATGCTCTGGTACCCTACAGGAAATTGAAAGAAAGGCTACATTAAACATCTAGGAAGAGAGTTTAAAATCCACACTCTGTCAAGTAAATGGCCAAAATCCTAATGACTTAAATAGGCCAGGCCAAAAACAACTGCTGACTTATTCCCAGATCCTTCTTTCTCCCACTCCACCTCAATGAATGAGCAAATCCCATACAGGGCAGAAAACAGCACGAATTTCATGGCATCGGTCATACGTTTATGCACATACCTGTTAAAAAATTTATTGTGATCCAGGCTGAAATACCTAATAAGGAAAAGATTCAGAAGACACACTGTTAGATCATACCATTTCATTTTATCTAACAACAGTAACAAATAAGGCTAGCCGGATTACAAGGCCTTCCTGCTTTAGGATCTGTTTAACTGAAGGCATTTTTAAGTTTTCTCATCCAGTTTAACCGCACCGTCTAAACAAAATAATCAGCAAACCAGAGCTTGTCATCCAACAACAGACAGAGACACCAGAGACCATCTGCCACAAGCTCCCTTGTCCCTCTTTTACAAACGGGAGGGCTTCTAATACAAAGTCTCCAACGGATGTCAAAGCAAGAAGGACCTTCAAGAAGGGTGAACAGGACTGGCTCTGCTGGGCTCCCCTGACCCACCTTGCCCCAAAGTCAGTGTTTCCACAACTGTCAAAAACCAAGATTAGATGCCTTGAGCAAAGAGAATAGCCTTCTGTATTTGGAAAAGAAGCCCCATATATGAAATGCCTGGAGAACTCTGTATTTCACAGGTCAAAAACCTAGGTGAGAAGTCACAACGGCTTCAGTCCTTAGCTAAAAGACAAGGAAATGACTGACACATTGTTCGTTTCCTAGGAAAACATCCATTGGTAGGCTTTTGTGTGATGTCAGGCCTTCAAACTTTCAAACTTTCCTTTTGAAAAATTCAAAATTCAAGCTTCCCTTTTGAATACTAAGAATTTTCATCTGTTCAGTGGCCTGATTTTTCCTATTTTCCTCTAAGCATTTTTGTGAGCCGCACTGTTTCTGTCCTCTTCTTGTTTTATAAACCTTTTCCCCATAAAGTAGATGAATTAGTGGGCATTATGTTAGCAAATGCAAATATTTGTCCATGTGGTTAAAACTCAAGGCATGGTAAGGAACATGGTCCAGTTCAACCCTTGGCTGAACCAAGCCTGTCACTGCTATTAATGGTTTTAAAATGAAACAAAAAGAAGAATTATAATGTCTTTCTTCCATTAAGCAGTAAAAAAGAAACTCATAAACAGCTCCAAACAGCTCCAGCTATTTTAAAGTGTGGTTTCTAAGTAGATTTAAAACACATTCCAACACTCAGTTACTTAGAATTTAGACATGTTTCTTCAAATTATTTTAAATCAAGACTGCTTCTGGGTTCTGTCCTCAGCATTTTTTGATGAGCATCAACTTACCTCAGCATGTATTTTTTTCTCTATGTAACATTTTTTCAGACTGAATTCACAAACACACTCATTAGATCAGTTATAATTAACAGTATGACCAAATACTTCCAGAAAGCTCTGACGAGCATTGTCAAGAGCAGGGTGTGCAAAACCAGTTGTTGAAGACCTTCTCAACACGCAGATATTCCAAAAGCTTTCCAGAAGTGCTGACTGCACAATGGCTTCCTGGTGATCCCCCAGGAACTGCCCAGCACGCAAGAGCTTTGAAAATCAGACAGAGTTCGGGAGTTCAAATTGAAAAACGTAGCACAAGATCTCTTTGGCAGGCACTGCCCAAGGCAGCATAAAAACTGTGTCAAACCTGCTGCTTGTGGGTTCCCACTACAGTGAGTGGGGACTTGTCACAGTGCAGCAAGAATCTGCAGCATTGCAGAAAGTGTCTCCACAAATTAACCTACCTTCATCGGTTCCATTCATTATCGACACACAATCGTCCCTCACGAAGAAAGGGGAGGCCTGAAAAATCTCCTTCACCTGTAGTTCAAATAAAAGCTACACTCAGAGAAATCTTTTTTTCAGCTGGAAAGCAAGTTTTTATAAATTTCCAGTTTTACACAACTGCTCCTCTTCTAGGGCCAGATCCTGACTGCTGCTCACCACTTTGAAGTTCAAGAGCCCAACAAGCATCAGCCTGTGCTGTGCTATAAAAGATCAGTGATTTACACGCTGGCTCTGCGGTTTGGTGCAGAGACAGGGATGGATGTGTGGGTTTTCAAGCACAAAGACTGCTTAGAAATGCCATTAACAAGGGATGGACATGGGTAGGGAAGCGAATCCAGTTTACGTTGCTGCAATTGGCGACCCATAGGGTATTATATATGCATGGGATGGGCAGGAGATGGACACCCTGGCTTTTATGCCCCAGGGAACGGCATTTTTAACAGGAGCATGTTGGCTGTTAGAGATCCTCTATACTACATCCTACATGAGGTAGCAAAGCCCTAGGTTTCCAGAGTCCTCTAAAGTAACAAGTGCAGCAGTTCCAGTCAAAATCCAGTGTGGAAAAGAACGGGCCAGCTTGCAGGCAGCAAAGAACGATATAGACATTGATTTCAACCACACCACATTTCTTCCTTCCAATTATTGCTTAGAGAAAGAGTACACTTAATGCACACTTAGTAAACTTTTCCCACAGCCATAAGGTCTAGAACATAATATTTTGTATATTTTTATAATATTTTAAAATATTAAACGTATTTGACATGCCTTTAAATACAATTTATGTTATTTCCAATCAATATAAAGGAGCAGCCTTGCAGCAGCAGGCTGATAACATGACCAACCAAATAGCAGAGAGCTTTTCTCAAAATAGCAGCATCCTGGTCAAAACCACGAATGAACAGGTCCAGTAAGAACAAGCCTGTAGTGACTGTTAGGAGTATCTCATTACACTTGTTAGATGTCTCCTCTAGGCTTATTTGGAGTTGTTGTCATTCCTTTGTGCTTGCAATTTCTCCCCCCAACCTCATTTGAGATCAGGTGGCTCTGCACTGCTGTCAGGGTTAAATGACAGGAATGGCTCATGTACCTGAAGATAAAGGAGTATGTACCTGACACAGAAGGGACTAAATTTTCCTATAAGATTTCTGGAAAGCAAACTGAAAGACAAGAAATAGTACCTTATCCAGCAACTTCTGAGCTTTCTCTCCTGGCAGCAACCGTAGGCCAGCTGTGGCTTTCAGGACCAGAGGAGTAAACTTCCACAGCTCCATAGGAACTTCCTTCTTTGCCACCTCCAGGAGCTCTTTTATTCCCTGACCACTCTGTGAGCACAGAAAGAACCAAAAAAAAAGGCATCTTAGAAACTTTAGGTTTGTCTTTCTTGGAAGGGCAAAAGGGTGATCAGAGGTATGAGTCACTGTAAATGTGGAACAGAGACAAGTGAAGATCACGAGGGGTCAGGAGAAGGTGGAGGACTCACTATCTCCTACAGCATGAGACCTGATGGGTATAATAGAGATTATCCAGCAACAGGTCAAAAACAAACAGGAAGAGTCACTTTTTCAAATAGTGACATAGAACTCGCTGCCACTGAGCGTTTTGGCCACAAAAGGTTCAAAAGGCAGTATGACAAATCCTTGGGAAAAAAAGGCTCTTGGAGACAGTAAAACACCAGGAGCTGGGTGTAAGTCTGGCTCAGGAAGTCTCTAAATACCTGCGAGCCAGAAGGCAAGGGAGATGGGAAAGAAGTCACTTAGTACTTGGCCTGGTTTTCAGACTATTTTCCTGAGAATCCAACTCTGGTCACTTTTGGAGGAGGCTCTGCTCCAATTCAAAACAGCTTTTTTGTCTTTTTCTTAAGCGCATCGAAATTCTTAAGGCAGAGATAGGAGAAATATCCACTGTGCTTAATTAACATCGCCAAGCAGAACTGGATGCATTCTGTTCCTTCCTCCTCTGCTTGTCAACCAATTTTTCCTGTAGACTTGTATCATTTGGAGACACTTCCCTGAACTGAGACAGTTCAGCACACTGTACCACAGAAAGATGTAATTTGCAGGGCATATTAAAAACAGGAGGTTTCGGGGCACGTACTTTTACAGTAACAGAAACAAAAATTACCTTTTCTACATCATCGGCATATGCGGATAGACCTGGCTTCAGTGCTTTAAACGTCTCATGGGTTAACTTGGGAGTCTCTGTTCAAAAGCAGTATTCCAAAATAAGTAACGGTACAAATAATTTTGCGTACAGAAAAAGAAAACCATTTTACAAATTACATCATTACCTGCTAATGGAAGTCAACTGAAGCCTCTGTCTAATGAACTATCAACAGCCACCTGACCTTTAAATACAGCCCTTGCTATGGAATTAACTCCCAAGAAAACAACTTTTAAGTCCTGACTGTTTTTCAGGCACTGGTGCCCACTATGCATACACTTTTCACGCACATCAGGCAATCACCAGATGGGTGCAAGTTCTCTTTGAGCTCTTACACCTGCCACATCCAGCTTTCCAAACGGCACCCGTAACAAAGACCCACCTTTCAGCGTGCTCTGCCCTGGCTAAACTTGACTCCAGCAAAACTCAGTGGAAGTTTTACCACCACTTTCAACGGCAGCAGAGGGAGCCAGACCTAAGTATTTTAGAAACCTGCAGCATAGACAATTATATGAACCTGCAGGCAAGACAACATGAGCTTGACAACATCCTCTTCCTGTACACAACTACACTCTATAAAGTTTCCTGCAATATATTCTGAACTTGTGTTTCGGGCAGGCAAGGAAGAAGCAAAGATTCAGGAATACACTGAAAGAAGGAAATCTATGGACTGCTGTTTAACGCCTTTGGTCGCTAAGCCTTAGACTAACCCATTCTGCAAACCTAACGGGCTCCCAACAGGCCCATCACACCATACACCACACTGCTAATCCTTAAAAGCACCCTCAGATCACCTACTAACAGCATCCACACAAGTTCTTTCATCTTTAAGTTTCACAAATAGGAGATGACAACACCTAAACAAATGAAGCTTATGACTCCAGAGGAAAACTGGAGCTTTTTTGTACACTTATGTCTCGCTCCTCAGCAATACTTTCTGTCCAGATGCAATATACAGCAATTTTAATCAAATGGTGAAGTTTCGCAATTTAAATCGAACACTGAAGTCAAAGATGCACTAAACCAGACAATGCAGAGAGAAGCAGCTCACTGCCAGGAACTGGAGATAGCCAACAACCTCCTTGTGAAAATTTGGGGGAATAAGGCTGTTTGAACTTATAATGCTCTCTTCCACCAAGCAGTGTGATGAAAAACTGCTCTTCTTCAAGGCACCATTCTAAAAGTACAGCTGCTATTTAGTTCATATTCTGACATTTCAGCATTTTCTCCTTGTTGAATGTTTTCATAATTTCATCCAAACCCACATGCTTGAATCACAATATACTTCCCGATGGCTCTCTAGAAAGAGCTGAAGCATGTTTGTTCAAGTAATCCCTAGAAAAGAATCATCAGTAATCTGCTCTATACATTACAGAAGAATTAATCTATCACGCAACTAGCAGGCCATACCTCTTGGTTGCTGTGCAAATTTAAAAATATGGATGCGAGTTCCTGTGCTTCCTGCATCAAACATAATCCCGTAAAAGACCGAGAGATCTGTGGTCAGTGCCTGATGGTTCAGTTTGTCTCCTCTGCTTTCAGCAACTCCTTCTGTTGCTCCCACGACTGGTTTGGAATCCAAGTGCCATTTAATGTATGCAACATACACAGCTACACATGCGAAAATCCCGAAAGCGAAGAACCGCTTTGATATCTTCATGGCTTCCATTTATCAGATGTTTTGTTTCTTCCCTTTATCAAATGTTTTATTTCTTGTCCTTCACACAGAGCAGATGGTTCCCACATCACTCCTATATCCAACAGAAAAGAAAAGATGTTTTATATTCTAAACATGATGAAAGGATCTAAGAGTATGATGGTTATTTGATACAGGACTTACAGGAGTAAACTTGACCTCAGCATCAGTTAAATACTTAATGGTTAATTGGTTTAGATCTGTGATAAGATTAAGTTGAGCATGATAGTCAAAGCAAGCAGTAAGTCACTGAAACAAACAGCCTGGTAAAAAAATGTACACATAGGGAGTGATGGACTACTGCCAGCAAGTAAGAGATTTTATGCCTGCAGCTCCTTCAGCCTCTAGACTAAGACTGAGACATCAGTTACTGTCTTCAGTGCTCAAATCCACCTCAACTAACCCAGGGAAACTTATAGTTAAATGCTTACACTTATTCCAGCAGGACAATGTAGAATCCTGCATTCAAAAACCTGGGATTCACCAGTGAATCACTTGCAAAACTGGACCTAGCAGCAAAATACCTCTCACATTGCTTGTCCTAACCATCAAATGCCTCCACGGCTGCTGGATGCCTACGAGACCGCACACCACTTTCTCAATGGTTCAGAAGAAACATATCCATCTTCCTTCAACATGTCATTGAGATCTACAGCTAATTTTAAGACCTGAAGCTGCATAAATCTGCTTTTCCTCATTGCTGCTGAGGCCTAAGAAGGAACAGAGTAAGGAGAGTTCAGAGAAGCTAAATACAGTAATTGAGGTGGGAAGGGACTTCCAGAGGTCTCTCATCCAACCTCCTGCTCAAAGCACGGACAGCTATAGGGACCAACCATGTTGCTCAGGTCTATATGCAACTGTACTTTGAAAACCTCCAAGGATGGAGATCAAACAACCTCTCTGGGCAACCCGAATCATTTGCAGTTATCCTTGTTAGTTCCCGGCTAGTGAAGGAGGTCTCAGAAGACTGGATTAGGACAATTTGAAATCAGTGTTTAAAAGATGGGAGATCCAGGGAATTAAGTGACCACCTCAGCTCCAATACCAAGAAAGAAACCACAGCAAAGCACAATGCAAGAAATCTATATGCACTCACATAACATCATCCAGATGATTAAAAAACAGTCAGCGGTGATTTATGGGGAATAAATTATATTATAACTTTCCTTTTTTGATAGTGTAACAAAGAAGAGAAAGCAAACCAACTGATGAAGTTGACTTAAACGAGGTTTTGACACATATGTAATCTGATGATGATACGAATTCAGAAGGTGTACAGAAGGCGTGAGGGGGAGGAATTTAAATTCAAGGTGATTACAGTGTATTGCCAAAAACGGGTAAGACAAAATTTTCTGAAAATGGAGGAAAGCAAAACCACAGGCACAAGTACACATGAAGAACAGATCAGCGTAGGGGAAAAGGAACGGTAGGTTGTCGTGAAACAGAAATCAGGGAGATGGCATTGCAAAAAAAAGAAAAATCTTTCTGGTTGCTATCAGCAGGCACGGAGATGTAGGTGGCAATGACTGCACATACACGGGGTGGTTACTCCAGTCTTCCTGGTGCCAGAAAGGCCTCAACTACAGCTACACGAGAGCTAAAAACGTGTCATGGGAGGAAAGCAGCAGGAACCGGACGATCCTTTGGGGAGAAAGCAGTCTCCGGGGTGGGAAAGGGGAGGCTGGAAGGATGGGGGGGCCGGAGGGGCAGCAGTCTGCCATGATAAAACCCCCGACCCCCACTTTCCTGAAGAGAATCCGGATTAATTCTTCCCTGCGTTTGCCAGGGGACGCTGAGATTTGCTGCAAGGGAAAAAGCTTCCCGCCTGCGCGGCCGA
>NW_009603153.1:15065-31036 GCF_000690535.1 Cariama cristata | reverse complement strand
CCCTCACAGCCCTGTTTCCCCCCCCTCCGCGGCATCCCCTCACAGCCCTGTTTCCACCCCCCTCCGCAGGGTTCCCCCAGCCTTTCTCGCAGTACGGGGACGGCGTGGACCTGCCCAAAAGCCAGGTATGTCCGTCCTTGCCTTCCCCGCCGGCCCGTCTGGAAGCGGTGTGCGGTGGAGGTGTGGGACAGAGCCGGTCCTGCCCGGGCTGGCCGAGGGAGGTGGGGAAATGAGACTTTCCCATGGCAGGGAAATGAGGTAGAAAATTGATAACGGACTGGAGATATGTTATGCAAACCCTGGGGTGGGTGGTAAAGAGAGTGGGGAGGCTGAAGCCCTTTGCTGCCCGGGGAGGTAGGTGGGACAGGTATGGGCAGGGGGGTGATGTGCAGCTGGGTGCAGAATAGGGTACCTGGGTCAGCAAAAGCCAGGTAAGCTAATAACCAGCCAGTCCTGGCTCTGTGAGCTAAAATGCAGGTCTCAAGGTATGATAGACTCACTGTTAATGTCTAATCTTTCTTTTTTTAAAGCAACTGGCACTGTGTTTCAGTCAGTGGATGGAACTGTCTGATCAACCCCAGGTAAATTGACTTTGGTAATGTGTTTGATCTGCTGGGACTCTCTCTTCCAGCCGTACTAATTGCCCTCTGTAACCCTGAGCTTCAATGTCTGCAGGTGGCAGAGCCTCTAGAGAGCTGGCAGCTCTGGAGAGTGAAGCGAGTTTGCTGGTGTACGTGCTGTGTTCCCTGCAGAGCTAACTCAGACCTACAGAAAGAAAAAAAAGTGCTTTTCTTCCCATCACAGTGGTAGCTAGCGCTGAAGCAAGAAGTGCTGGTCAGTGCTGTAGGGGTTATGTGCAGAGCCCTGCTTGGTACTGGCTCTGCGATGGTGAGCGGGTGGGTTTTCTCCGGGGTGCTCAGAGGAGAGGGGAGCAAGGGGAAGTCTTCACAACTTGTTTCTGCTGTGGTGTCTCTAGCCCAGAGCTTGCAAATAGTTTAAAAAAACCCCCAAAACTCAATAGCTGTGAAAGATCAGCCCCACTGCATTTGCTTCTGAGCCCAAGGGTCATTTCATTTTCAAAGGGGAGAGAAAAATCTTTGCAGGATCAGGAATTATCTGGAAATTTTGAACATCTTGTGCTGATTTTTCTTTCTCAAACCTTTCAGTTTTGTAAACCAAGAGTTGTGGAAAATAGTTCCCAGAGCCAGTTGTTCAGGTGTCTTACGTTTTTACTGCTTTTCGGGCTGTAGTTATTTCTTGTCTAATGTGATTGCATGCATCAGCAGATCCCTGTCTTGTGGCAGTGAGTATGGGACAGTATATGGTTAAAGATTATAGTGCTGATTGACTGAAATGCTTGTAGATGAAAGTGAGTGTAGGTTAAATATGCCAAAACCTAAAGCTATTTCTAGAACACTTAGCATAGGAAAATGTATTTTAAATATAAGAGGCTGATTCAGATCCCTTTATAGCACAAGAGTGTGTTGACAACATTAGTAGTATTGTGTGTATTCTTATACTAAATACTGGCTGCTTAGTTTGTAATAACCTCAGTAAGTCTTGCCCTGCTCTGAGTGGTTTTAGTGGAACCATGTTCAATCTAAATTGTGCTGGGATCAGAATCAAGCCCGTTCTCTATCAAACCATGTACACCACATCCTCTCAGTAAATGTATTAAAGTACTGTTTGATTTTGCAGATCTCCAGCACTGTTTTGGATCTCTGTTATTCCATATTCAACAGCATGCATACAAATGAGGTAAGGTGTAATTGCTTCTTTTATTTCAAAGCACCCCTTCCTTAAACTTAAAAAGCAACCCCTCCAAAACCAGCTTTTTGACATTTCTCTCCAAACAATAATGTATAATCTAATATTGTCATGGTTTAGGAGATGTAGGAGAGTACATAAAAGCTTATTTCTTCCTGTTAGTAGTTTGTATGTAGTTTTTAACTCCATTAAACTTGATATGACATTGCTGTTTTATACCAATTCAGAGCTCAAGAACCAAAACATCAACTTACAGCTGGGGTCAGTATTTTAACCTGACCCTCACTTTTGAATAGTACAGGGTTAGATATTCTAAAAAAATACATAACATTGGATCAACAGCATACTTAAGATTGTGCTAAGCATGGAGGCATATGAGTTGCTTTACTGATTCTGATATTCTATTTGAGCTTGTTTTTTTGTGTTTCTGACTTGGATCCAAAAGATTAAGCTGAGGAGTTAATGATTACAGCTCTTCCTCATTGGTGCAGTCATATTAGGATCTAGCTCAATGTCAGTTCTGCTTTATATCACTTTTTTATTATCACCAGTTTAGTAAGTACCTTTCCCATAAAATTCACTCAGCCCTTGAGTATGTTAAAAAGGCCAATTTACTTGTGGAGTTTGAGTCCTCTGTTTCAAATGACAAGTAGAGCCTTCAAGACAATTAATAGAAAGTATTTTGACATTTATTTCAAGATCTCTTCTTGCCAGTGTCTCTAGCTTATTGTAATTCCAAGCATGCTTTCCTAAAACAGCCATAAAACTCTACAATACTGAAGTTGATTGTATAAAAAATTCTAGCCTTTCAGTCTTAAGTATCTAATAAATGTTTTTCAGTTCACTATTGAATCCTATGCTTCTGCAGCTTAGCTAATAGGGGACATCCAGAATCATCTGGTAACTTTGAATGGAGCCCTATTCCTGGTTACTATTTTAGTTACCACCTTTGTAAAAAAATTCACCTTCTGTTATGCGTCCTCATGATTGGGAGCTGAATCTCATACGGTATCCATTCAAGAGACATGGCTAATATCAGCTACATATCTGCAATATGATTTCTGAGTGTGGTCTGATTAAGTGGCTGATCAAATATGAATGTGAAATACGGAAAAAGAACTATGCAAAAATAGCAAAGTCTTACCCTACTGGTCAAATCTATTGTTACATGAAGCTGTACTTTCTCAGCCCACGAGGAATCTTGAGAAGACACTGCAAACATGAGTCTATGTAGTGCACCCAATGAAACAGTTATAAAATCCTACTAATTTCAACTGCGCTTCAGCTTTCTACGTGATCCTACATTTGTGTGGATTTTTAAAAAAATTTGATTCAGTCAGAGTTATAGGTTATGTAGAGAAGGTAGATGGTGTTTCAAGAGAAGGAATGAGTCCTCAGCACTGTGAAAGGCAAAGGTAATGGCAGTTTGGGCATTACTGGGACTTGAACTCCATCTAGGGAACTTAAAATCTTTTCGGAGAACTAATAGACCATTTAACTTCAATGTCTAATCTTAAGGAAAATCTTGCAGATGACACTTTCAAAGGAATCAAAAAGCTATCTAAACCCAGCTACATCACAACCACCTCCATGAGAGTTTGAGATTTCCATCCTAAAGTCAAGCCAGCACACTGTTTAGAAGCTCAGTTTTTACCTTGTTTCTTCCACATAGTAAACTCTCACTTGTTATAAATCAGCTATGATATTTGAAACTGCAGACTAATTCATGAGTCAGTCTCTATCTTTGCTTGGTATGTAATCATCTCAGAACAAAACTCGCGTTCAGACTATCTCTTTGTTGTAGTCTCCTCCTTTGCATCCTTTAAAGCACACTAATTGAACAAGCGCTTTTTTCTTCCATAGTATTTTGTAGCCCTGTGAGGTGATGTTAGTTGCTCTATAAATCATTGTCTTGAGGCTTGAACCGAGGAAATCCTCATCTTGCACCCTGAACCATGATTCCCTCCTTGTATATTTTTGTCTTTTTAAATTTCTCCTCTCCAGTTTCCCATCCACATGCTTCTCCTGTGTTCTCATCCCCTGTCTTCATGTCTTTGCTCATTATATGGGCTTGTTTTTTCAAGCCCCCTCCGGGTAACTAAATCCATTCACTGATGCAACCGTGGCTGTGGCACACAGAGCCATCCCATTCCTGATCAGCCAGGAACATGCATCCTGGCAGCCCTGCCATGGGCAGGAGGGCTCCCGAACCTGGCTGGTGTACCAGGCTGCAGGTTCAGGGCTTTGTTGAACACTGAGCTTAGTCTGCTCCTATGAAGTCTTGGGGAAAGTTTCTATTTCTTGATGTAAGGCTGAGTAGGAAAAATGAGCAATTTCCTGAAGAATAAAGGGTGCAGGGGAATGCTTAAAACCAGCAGTCATGCCTGGGTTAAAACCAAGGGTGGTCTGAAAGGTGTAGAGCAGCCACATTTTAACAGTGTAAGAGCTATCGGTACAGTTGAAGTCTGAGGAATGGAGCTGCTGCATTTGCTCCAGGTTGAGCTCTGCTTCACCCCCCAGAGCACAGCTGGGCTTTGCTCTACAGCGAGGGAAGCATGTTGAATGATGGTAATGAATGGGGTAACCTTTGTTAAGGCAAGGTTTAAAATCAATCTTTAAAAAGATCTGTTTGCTGCTGTTCTTGTATCTGTCTATGATAAGTGTAAGGTTACCTCTCTTCTCAGATGGAGTGCAGCAACCTCATCAGTGATGGAGGATTACTGTATCAAACCAAAGAAATTACAACATCTTGATTAACTTACACTGTCCACTTGCAGGAATCGCAGATTGCTGCTGCAAAGTTTACAAAGAAGGTACGTAAATGTGAAGACAAGTGAGTAGCAGTGGACAGGCAAGTACGGCCCTTTCCCTGTTTCTTTTGCTGCTTTTCTAAAGTCAGGTTGTTTTAGTGGTTGGGAAGTGAGCTGTGCTGACCCTCCTTCTGCAAAGCAATCCACTATGGGTAAAGCTTTCTTTTATACACTTTCTAAAGCCTGTGAATCTTTAATTATGGTAATTTAGTATATTTACACTAGACAGAATGGATAGCTCTTTACAATGCCCTTTGGGTATTAATTTTTAATCAGCATTCCAGATGAATGGGCATTGGAGACTATCAACATCTTGTTGTTTGCATGCTGCTGAAAGAGGCTGTGAATTATTGATATTCTGATGGAATGACACCAAAACCTGTTGACAGATCTTTGGAACTGAGTTTAAAGTATTATGTTATTGTTTGTGTTTTATTTTACAGGATAGTCACGGGACTCTGGGACGGCCTTTTTTCCTTTTCAGGGTATCTGAATCTTACTTTTTTAAAGATTCTGAATAACAGACAATGTTATGTATCCATACAGGAGCAGCTGTTTACCTTCACAAATTCTTGCTGCACTTGTTTTGAGTAGAGGCAAAATATCCCTTGCTTCAAAGCTTAGGGAGCCGTTTGCTTAAAAAGCTCTAGTTCAGCTAAAAGATGACAAGATAATACGATATGGGGTAGTAATGGATTAAACACCTTTTTTTTGAAGAGGTGACTCTGCAAATGTTTTATTTTGAGCCAAATCATCCAAAGATAGTAGTATGTGGCTTGTATCTCTGAGAATGCCAAGGTGCACTGATGATAAATTTATTAGATAAAACATGTGTGAGCTGAATGTTTACTTGATCTGAAAGGTCTGCCCAGTAAGTGATGGCACACCGCATAACAGGGTGAAAAGCCAAAGCAAAATTATGGACATCATCATTTCTTTCATGTTTTTCACCCATTGGCTTGCTGAACCAGGACACAGTCTAATGCAGAATATACTGGTTTAGACATACTTGATGATTAACAGCAAACTAGTTTTTTAGGAATATCTTCAAGATATTAGAAAAAAAAACAACCCATGTTATAAAGCAGGTCATAGCAGGCAACCAGAGTCCTAGTTCAGCTCTTTACATTTTTAGCTCACTTGAAGTGTGCCTGACCAGGTACTTTCAGTGCTGGTATTATATTCTTAGACACCTACATATAGTACCTCAATGAATTGGGACCAAGACCCTTAATGAGAATAATGAAAGCCAGACTGTTTAGCTGTCTGGACAGAGGCTAAATGACTATTTCTTAGTTTCAAAGGCAAAACCCACCCTGTATAGATCCCCTGGTATTTGACATGTTGTCCCGTTAAAGGAAATCTTACTGCAGCTTTCTTATGTACTCTGTCTGCATGATGGGAGGTGTATTTTGGTGTGCTTGTAAAGCTGGCATCTAATACTTCTGCACAACCATCTAATTGTTATATTTTTCAGCCTCGAAACGGAAGAACTATTGAAGGCAGTGGTAAGTAGGCATCCAAAAGTGACAAGAATTTGTTCTTTATTGTTAAGTAATGATGATCCTGAGAGGTGTTTTTACAAACCTAGATACCCACATGGATGTGTCATATGGTCACTAGGAGGTATCTGGGCAGAACTGCATTTTTTTTTTTTCATGCTCAGAGATCTACAGTGTATGCTCATGACAAAAGTATTTTCTTCTCTCTTTAAGGTTCAGTAAGGAGGAGCTTTCATCCTCTGAAAAATGATAGAAATGGTACCAAAATTATAAAGTTTAAAAATAGAACGTGTAAATTGTACTTGGAACACAAAAGCTAGACTTGTCTCTGTTCAAGAGACTTTCAGTCACCAAATCCTACATGAGAGCCCACTAATACAGATCTCTGCAGGTGGGTGTCATCCTCACATCAGAATTAGGACCTGTTTTGGGGTAAACAGTAACTAGAAAGAGCAAGGGTGGGGATGGAATGGACACAGTGAGATCTAATAATATCACCTGGCACTTGAATATCCATCTTTGAAAGTGTCTCTTAAAGGTCTCAGTGAGCTTTAATGGGAAATGGACAAGATAGTCAATGTGTATGTGTCCCCTCCTTCAGTCTCTCCTCTTACAGTATTTTACCCCACAAAGAAAGATTACGACTTTCTGTTTGCAATGTAGGAATTAAGGAATTACTTCCAGATGTTGACTGAAAGGTTTGGGTTTTTTGGGGACAGGACAGAAAGATAGGAAAGCAGAACTGCGAAGAAAACGCAAGTAAAGAATACCTTTGCTGTATATGCAGGATTAAATCATTTCAGAAAGAAAGGAACCAAAGGTGGGAGAGTGTTGTAGAGCAGCATCCCTACTTGCTTGCTGTGGACTTAAGTACTGTGCTGGGCATCCATTCTTCTCATGGATAAAAGGCAGATAAGGAGCTAGATGGGTCTCTGGTTTGAGCCAGTGCAGCTGTTCTCGTCTTGTTAGGCCCATGTGTGTGTGGGAAATGTTTCATAGCTATGAAACCTGTAGGGGCAGGTAGTGCTGCCCAGATCTGTTAGGAGTAACTGGAAGCATGAGCTGACAACCACAAAGATATGCCAAACAGGCAGAGAGTGTCTATAGATTTTGGGCAAAACAGTTCAAAACCAATTACGGTACTTTCATGCAAGTTTACTCTATCCAGGGTACTGTGGTGTTAGCAGAATTGCTAGACTATCAAACACCTCTCATTAAAGTGCTGGTGTGGGAGCCACTACTCTATAATTATGCCCTACCCTTACATACAGCACTAAATTTTTATCCACAGCTCAGCCCCCTGAGCCAACCTGGCTGCAAGATGCACGCCATGCCTCCACACTCTCAAAGCAGGACAGTGGAGTTAGGACATGGTGGAGAGAGGAGAGCTGTGTGAGGAGGGAGGATTCATGTTTGAGTAGAAATAACAGGTCTGGGCACTTATCTGAACTTTCAGACTTTCATCCATCTTAATTTTCTGGTGCTGAAATTTGAAGCTATTTCATTTCTAACTTGGAGAAGGACCAGACATACAGAACTGAATACTAAGTCATCTTCAGATCAATAGCTCAACATAAAATATGATACTGTGTTAATTTGTTTCAGAATACCATGGAATATGAACTTCATGGGTCGATTTACCAGCTTGATGACTTGGTTGACATAAAGAAGAGACTTCCCATTGCACTGGTTGTCTATTATGTGACTCAGTTGTCTGGAATTTGCTGTTCCATGTAATAAACTTGCAACTGTTAATTCTTCTTGTCCTTTTTTTATTGAAGCAATTGGGCTATAGTGTAGTATTGCCTGGTTCCAACTGTATTCAAAGGAAATCAATCATCTGAATATTGACAATTTTCAAATCCAATAGTGCATTTTATATTTATAACATCTTCTAATAGGGTCATGAATTATAAGATTGCCCATTTGACTAGATAATGTATTTCCCCAGCATTTCAGAATATGCATTCCAACAGCATGATAATACATTAAAATCATCATGGACATTTTAAGATTTAATTCTTCTTTTGAGTAACTAAGGGCTTGAGTGTGATAATTCTTGAATCTAAGACATTTTGAAAAGAGGAACAAGTACCACAGTTACATGCGGGCACTACTTGATCAGAAGATGCTTTTTTTTTTTCTTTTTTCTAGCCTTGCCTTACTGGCTATTATAAAGCACAAATGAGTCACTTGTTCAGAATATCTCTCATATCTGCCCTTTTAATTGAAATCATGCATTTAAATCTGTGGTGCAGCCAATTGTGGTTGCACTGTATGGAGTGGGGTGATATTTTTTTGGTAGGTAGAGACATTTATGGGCAGAAAACTTAAAGTACTAACAGTTACTTTGTTAGGAAGAAGAGAACGTAGTAAAAGACAGGGTCTGGGGATACACACCAGGTTGGGATTCCTCAACATGGTGTCCCACAGCATTGGCTTCCCCAAGCCCTTTGTTATCCCCCTGCCATTCCCCTCCTTGGCTACTTAGTCCTAGTACCACAGCATGGTACCATCTCTGTTAATGCTGGCACAGCCACATATGAACTGGATTGGGAACTCCGCTATCTTTAAAAACAAACCCTTAGAAACCTGTGGGGTTTTTAACTGGCTAAGTTCCCACTCTGGGCTGTGTTAACAAAAGTTTGGCTGGTAGATAGTGGGAAGTGATGAGTTATTTGGTAATTGTTAGACCACATCTAGGGCAGAGTGTCCAGTTTGGAAGGGTGTCCAGACAGGAAGGGCATGGGCAAACTGGAGGGAGCTCGTGAAGGGCCTCCAAGGTGCTGACGACTGGAGCACTTGGCCTGTGAGGAGATGCAGGGGCAACTGGGCTGGTTCAGCCTGGAGGAGGGATGCCTTCAGGGGCACCTAACAGCCCCTCCAGCGCCTATGAGGGGTCATCAAGGAGACAGGCTCCTTGCAGCATGGGGTGGGAGGACAAGTAGCAACAAGTAGCAACAGGCGTAAGTTGAAGCAAGAGAGGTTGAGACATCCAGGCAGTGCAACAGATTGTCCACAGAGGTTGTGCCGTCTGGTCCTGGGAGGTTTTTATGACCAGAGTAGACAAAAGCTGGTCTGAATTCCTGCTTAGGATCAGACTAGAGACCTCCTGAGGTCCCTGCCAGCCTCAGTTCTTCTGTGACATAAGTACAATTTTATGCTTTGTATTTCAGCCTCTAAGAGGGTCAAGCCCTGGCTGAATTGTAGCTCCTCTGCCTCTACCTGGGCAGAGATGCTGGTGGGGTGGGGGGTCCCCAGGGAGGCTGCCCAGGGCAATTAAGGCCTGTTTGTGCCCTCACAGCACCCTGTGGCTGTTGTTCCCTGTGTTGTCAAACCCTGATGGAAACGATTAGCCCATGGAAAGACTACCAAAGGGATGCTGGCTCCTCCAGCTCCTCCAGTGTTTGGAGCCAGCTGGGGTACTCCTCTGGAAGAAACAGCTAAGTCAAATTCAAGTGGTGGGGGTGCAGCATGGTAATGCCAATAAATACCCGGTAATGATACAAAAGCACGGCAATGGCACTTCTGGCCTGTTTCGTCTCAGAGGCCAAAGCTGAACAGTATCAAGTTTTGCTCAGTTCTGCGTAAATATTTGTACTGGTTTGGGCTGGGATAGAGTTAGTTTTCTCCATAGTAGCTGGTATGAGGCTGTGTTTTGAATCTGTGACTGATAACAGAGGGATGGTTTAGCTATTGCTGAGCAGGGCTTACCCAGCCCCACGGCCTTTTCTGGCTCTCACCCCACCCCACCAGCGAGGGGGCTGGGGGGGCACAAGGAGTTGGGAGGGGACACAGCCGGGACAGCTGACCCCAGTGACCCAAGGGATATCCCATACCATATGGCGTCATGCTCAGCATATAGAGCTGGGGGAAGAAGAAGGAAGGGGGGACTTTTGGAGTGATGATGTTTGCCTGCCCAAGTCACCGTTACACGTGATGGAGCCCTGCTTTCCTGGAGATGGCTGAACACCGGCCTGCCCATGGGAAATGGGGAATGAATTCCTTGTTCTGTTTTGCTTTACTTATTAGTCTGTCTTTATCCCAACACAGGAGTTTTCCCACTTTTACCCTGCCAATTCTCTCCCCCATCCTGCTGGGGGGAGCAAGTGAGCGGCTGGGTGGGGCTGAGCTGCGTCCCAGGGCTAACCCACAGCCATACTGTACCATCGGCAGCTCACGCTGTACTCTCATGATCAGCAGTGTCTTCCTCCACCCACAACAGGTTTCAAGACTAACATCTATTTGGGCCTTGAAACTGGGCAAATAAGACTGATAAATAGGTGGTAATTTGCAGGTGAAGACCTAGCTTAGGTTCCTCAGCTGTGTTTCTGTAGTAACTGTGGCTCCTCTGTAAAATGCACAGGAGAGCTCTTGTTCACTCTTCAATGGAAATATTTGCTCCCTGGAGCAATACAAATGTCACTTGTGGAATAGGAGAGACTAATAATATTGAAATGTAAAGGTCATCCCTGGCCTGAAACTCTTTCTGAACATCCCACTGCAAAACCCACAGCAGAAATTAAGGAGCGCAGACACAGGTGACAACAACAATTAGAAACACAGAAACACTTCTGCAAGAAAAAGAAGTGAAAGCTCAATTCCCATTGTCAGCAGGAGAAGAGACAAATAAAGAGTGACATGACAAGGTATACAAAGTAATGGGTGTATTTAGAAGAGTAAATCCGATGCTTGTCCATCCTCTTGTAATAAAAAGGAGCGAGGAGGGAGACTCAATTACACTGAGAGGCAATACATTTAAGCTGCAAAGGGGAATTTTTTTTCTAACACTTAATCAACTCCCGAGACCAGTTCCCACAGCTTAGAGCGTGTGGTTAGAGACGGCTCTGCCGGGAAGGAGCATGTTCTGGAGCGCATACCTTTGTGCTGCCTAACTTGCCTTGAAAATCACTTCAGGCTGGCCCAGGACCTCCTGTGTTAAAAGCCTGGCCTGTTCAAGCTGGGTTTAGCAAGGCATCGCTCAGCAGAGCGCACAGCAAGGGATCTGGAAATGCACTCGCCGGTGAGTGAGCAAATGCCCCCCGGCCTCATGACATGCTGCTCGCCAAAGAGCCAGAGCATGAAGCACAAGAGGAAAACTCTCTTGGTGCTTTAACTCACTCTCTCTGGTCCCTTGGATAGCCCCACTCCCTTCTGGGCTCCCGCAGGGAAGAGCACACTTAGTAAATCTCCAGGTGACAGCAAGCTGGCAGGGACGGCAAGCGCTGGAGGACAGAGCCAGCATTCAGCATGGTCTTGGCAAAGATACATCTGGAAAAAATATGTACGGCTAGTTGAGGATGAAGGGAAGGTATTACATGTCCTGAGGAATAATCAATTGCAGCTTTGCAGCAAAGGGGATGGGTGACTGTAGACAGTCAAATAGCACAGTGTTGGGGAGAACACAAAAATACGACGTGGAATGAATCAGAAAGCGTAGAGACCATGACATGGGAGGTGCCGCGCTGCTGACTATAGGGAAGGCTGGATGTACAGAGTAGCACTGGAGAAGAAAGATGGGCACCAACAGGAGAGAGCCCAGCAGAGAGGAAAGGCAGAGGTCAAGGAAAGTTTGTACCTTGAATGAAGTGGGGTTGGTTTGCAAGAAGGAAAGCTTGAAGACGGAAATGATAAAAAGCTTCATTTTAAGCTCACCACTCCCGGCAGTATCCATCATGCGCATGTATGGATACTGCTAGGAGAGGTAAGCTTAAAATGAAGAAAGATTCACATTAAATCTGACAATCAGGAGAATGAAGCACTGACTGATAGGCAGAGTTGCCTTTTCTTGGTCATAAAAATTCTCCAGGGAGACCAACACTTCACTTGGACTCTAAGTTACAAAAGTCGCAGCTCCGAAATAACTGCAAGCAGCATCTTCTTTCTTCAGTGTTACATCATAGTGCAATGCTTATTCCTAATTATGTTTCATTTAATGAGAGATTAGTACCATTGTTTTGTTGAATATCTAGCATACTTCAGATAGAAGTTGCTCTGGCTGCTTCTGGAGAAGTGGAAGATCCAATCTTAGAGAGCCCAGCCCTTAGATTTACATACTTTTATCTGATGATAACATTTGTGTCACTAACAGCTGTGACAAGTGACACCTGGCTCCCAGGGCTCCCCTGCAGCATTGTCTTTGCTTCTGGACATTTGTGTAAAACGAGAGAAAACCTCCCAGCATGGAAAAGGAAGTAAATGGATTACAGAAAAAAATGGACAAGCCCATTTCTGACCTGCAAACTCAGACTGCACACAAACTGGAGTCCTTTGAAAACGCCAGGAGAGGATTCAGATGACTGGCGATGAGGGCTGACTGACGACCAGTGAGATAACTGCCGTGTATGCATGACATCAAATACCATCTAGGAACTAAAAACACATCAGCTGACTGCTTGTCTCATCTTCACAATTCTCAGCAGGTAAAGAGACAGAAGTAGCTGCAGAAATTGTAGATCTACCTGTTGGAGATTTAAAACCATTTGCTTAACACAGCCAGTCGGGCAGAAGATACGCGACTGCGTGACAGGCTGGCCAAAAGCTGCCAGCATCCCATTCCAGCTTTCCTAGTCCATGTGAGGCTGCTGAATGAACTCCAGCTACAAGATAGATATGTTTATTATGCTAAACGCAGCAACAAAATATTTATTTCTTTGCTGGGATCTTAGAGTCAAGCAGTGATCGCAGGATCTCTGCTGGCAGCCAAGACGGATGCTAAGACAGACGAAGACTTGTCTGTCTTACTTACCTGTGCCAGACAACTCACACATTGCAACTGCCACCCCTCTACCTTACTAAACAGGGTAAAAGCATATTTTTGTCAGGGTTGGACTGCATAAACTGTCTTAATCTATACATCTACCACCCTGATAGATTTCTGCACTGAACAACTAGAAGTAGCTGCCAAGTCTCCTTCTCCGGTCATTTCTGGATCTACTTTTTCCACAGTGCAGAAACAAAAATGTGACTGATCTTATAGCCGGTTGTGATTCATCGTCTAAAATTTTGACATTTCTCTGGGGCAAAGAACCTCGTACACCAAACAGCATCTATCTGTTAGCCTTAAACTTGTTAAGAGATCAATAGAGAAAGTCTGAAGGAGAACATACGGCAAACTTGAAAGAAAAAAGTTTTGAATATCTTTACCACAAAGCTTCTGTGCCCAGGACTTTCTACAGAACAGTTCAGATGATAGTGCTTGCTGAATTACTGCGTCGGGGAGATGCATGCACATAAATACATTCTTCTGGAGTATAGCTATCTAAACATCAACCAGCAAAAGACCTAAATATGGACTAGAACTTCCAACAGAAAAGGCAAAAATGCAGAACACACATGAACCGACCTCAGAACACAAAGGACCAGCAATCATGTGTGACTCATCCGAAAAGCACCAAAATCCAGGAGCCTCACTCAGCGTAGGACCGAGCTCACGTTTCCTCTCCCTACCCCGGAGCGAAAGGACGTGCCCCAGCCACCCACACTGCTGGGCAGCATCGCCTCTCCGGGGACTACACCAGAGACTCTGCTACGTAAATATACACCAAAAATAGCCTTTGGTTATAACCTGGTAGTCTTACACCGCATCTTTTCCTTCATTTCCACAGCTATGTCTAGTCCCACAGACTATGTGTAATTTAAGATAAAATAAAGTCACTGTTTTGTGACTCGCAATAGAGAACGCACTTGACTCCCAAGAGGATGTTTAGCATTACAATATTGGGACTGGGCAGCAGAGGGCAACGCCAATATCAAATTTGTGATGCTCAAAGCAGAGGCACACCGGGCCCTACTGGGGTCCGCCGGCTGCCCTGCGCTCGGTCTGCTCCTAACTCGGGTAAGGAATGAGTTCAGGCCTTATGCATCCCTTGTGCTCACCCGGACAAGACTCTCCAAAGCCAGAACTTGGGATATTTTCTCTCCTTACAAAGAGAGGGAAGATGACAGAAGATGGCAAGCTTATAAACACACAAATCTCAGCGCAGGGTGAACTGCAAGCGCTCTGCACAACTGAGACATCCACCAGCAACATCAGTCCTCTAGACAGGTAAAAGAAGAAGTGCTTTTCCAGGCATCATTTCATCTTCTCATGCTTCCCTCTGCCCACAGCTTCATTGAATTGTGGAGCACCGTGTACACGCATTTTCTAATGGGTGTTATTGAAAACATCCATTTTCCTTGACAGACAATTGCACCATGTCACAACTGAGTTAGGAAAGTAATGCTACATCAAGATAAATGTGTTTTGCAGCATCGGTAACAAGAGATGTGCCAGAGGAGCTGTGTTTTGAAATTTTTCATTGCTTTCCTTTACAAGTAAGTCACATGCCAGCCTCCGCTACAGGTGACTAGACCCAAGCTGAAATCTGTAGCATGGGATACGGGAGAACTAGTCATGTGCAAAACTACCGTGCAATTAACATCTTGTTTTACCAAATAAACAAGCACTTCTGTGATCAACAGAACTAGCAAAGTTATTTCTATTAGATTTGTACTTTGAGGAGGATCTCCTATATTGTATTTAATGAAAGATAGTTTTTCTTACCATTTGATTAATGTAATTTCATGCTGTGGCCCTTATTTCAGTCAGGGCATACATGGGAGCTCTTTCTTTTACAGAGCTACGTATTTCCATGTAGGAAATCAGCTTGTGGTTTCAGCTCTCCATCATATTTGCCTAGAACAGAAGTTAATAGACGAGGACAGATGGATAAGCAAGCAAATGGTGCACTGCCATCAATGTTGTTTTCTTAGGAGGAAGGTCAAAAACTGAAGGGAGTAAGGCAGCTGAGTAGGGAGTGCACAAAATGGGAAACTGGATGTCTGAGCTCTAGCTCTGGCTCTCTTGATGTCTAATGGTACCCCTACATTTCAGTGAACCACCTAAAGACATGATCTCCATACTTACCAAGCGCTTTGTTGAACAGGGGCTTACCTGTGGGTATGAAGTTAAGCATGTACACTACCGAGACGGCACCTTTCCACCTGACTCAGCTTCCCCCTTTGGGAAACAAGGCTATGGTTACTTAGCCTGAAAGTCTTGCTATGATGCCCAGCTCATTTCTGTTCAGAAATAGCTTCAAAAGCCTCAAGACTGTATATTAATCAGCCTGGATAAAACCCCAGCCTTCCAAGGAAGTCAAATGATGATCTGGATATTTGTCTGAATTTGATCCCAATCCCTATGTCTAGAATAAATAGTGACATTAATTACTGTAATAACTAGTAATATTTGTTCACAGGCTTTACCTTATAATCAAATGAGAGAACTTATCCTTACATTTAAATTTATCCCCAAATAAAAGCTGTTATCTTATTACCTTAACGCATCATTATTTATCTGTGCAATTAGCCCTACTCCAGTAAATGTTTAAGCACTCCTCAGCATACATTTTGCAAAACCAGGTGCTAAAACTCAGTTCTGCATTCGTCCCGTTCAGACTGGTAGCACCTCTAATGAAAAAAACCCTTTTCTCGTTGTTCTATCCCCAGGTTTCTGAGTGTCTATCATTTCTCTGGTGTTGTAAGGCAGCAGTGAAGTGTCGGAACTGTGTTTCCTCTTCAGTAGCAGATGTTTGATCTGTTGGTGGCCCCTGCCAGGGCTGGTACGAAGCTTAATGAGCTGCATTCACTTTTAACAAGTGCTGTGGAAGGAAGACTAGGTCTGGAAAATATCTCATTACTTGTTGAGTAAGTAATGGGACAGCAGGTATAAATGCACAGCCAGAACGGCTGGAAAGTACCCTGACATTCATCTTGCTTGACAACCTGTATAGCATAAACTAAGGAACATGACCCAGTAATTCCTGCCACGAAGGGAATTATTCTTTGTTTTGCTTTATCCTATCATGAAATGCTACTTCACACAATAAATTTTATGTTCACTTCCTGC
>NW_009603153.1:0-15054 GCF_000690535.1 Cariama cristata | reverse complement strand
TATTTATGCTGCTCTTTCCTTCATTGTCTATGTCTCTATTTTTACAGCATTTTCATCTTCATTCTCCCATTTCATCATTTCTCACCACTTCAGCACCATTTCTCCCAACAACAATTTCTATTTTAGCCTTTCCTCCTCCGGTTGCCCTGGCACAGAGTGTCCTGGTACTGACGAAGGAGGTGATGGATATGCTCTGAGGAGGAACATGCTTTGAAGCAGGTACCAGAGCAAGTTTCCTTTGAGAGGAACTATAGATTGTTAATGTAGTGAAAGTAAGTTAAAACCTCCTGGATGTGGAAGAGCCATTTTCCTTTTTAAAAAAATACAAAAATTACTATTAAAAAGAATTTATGGATCCATGGAGGAAAAGAGATGGATTACAGGGGGTAGAAGGGGGAGTAGACCCCTTCTTAAGTTCTTAATAACTTGCATACTCATTTGTACCATGGACCAGTACTGAATCTGTAATCTGTGTTAAAAGAGAAGGCATGGCTTCACGAGTTTCTGGATCTTTTGCCATGATTTCAGAGGAAGGAAGACCAGGTCTGTCTGAAGAGAGAGTGATCTTCAAAGAGAAACAGCTTAAAGACATGAGGAGTCCCAATGTGCACATCTTTGAATTTCTCAGAAGAGTGCTTCAATTGGCAATATTAAGTGATGGTGAAGCACTCAATTGTTTACAAGGATATTATTTTACCGGGATTTAGTATTGCTGCCATTGTCTCGTCGTGGAAGACAGCGCCTTACGTCCATCAGGAGGGCACAAGGGAAGTGCTCAGCCAGAAGTAAGCAATGATCCACATCTCCAAACACCAGCGTATCTCCACTAATCCAAACAGATTTAAACCTACGTCATAGTGGGAATCGGGCCTGTGTGATAACACGTAGAAAGAAGCTCCCAGAGTGGTAAATAGGAAGCACATTGAGGCAAGCTTCCCAGGTCTACTACTGAATGATGTCCCAATGAGCAGGGTACATGTGTAAGGTACCCTGGATGAGTTGGGTCCCAGGTACGTTATCTGATGTGTCACAATGGCCCTGATAGGAGAGATCAATGAGGGAAAAGTAAATCTGAAATAAGTAAGGATGTTAAAACCTGGGAAGGGAGAGGGACTGGGATATGTGGCAGATGCTTAAAGTTTCCTCGACCAATGCATGGGCTATGTTTGAGTTCCCTTACAGCAGCGAGCACCTTCCTTGGTGAATTCAGCTAGCACAGTATGATTTAAGCCTCATCAAGCAACTGCATGACATTTGAATGAATAGAGAAGCTCGTAAAAAAATCTGTTTCCTAGTTCAAGCAGCAATCTTCACTGTCTTCTGGGCATGTTTGAGACTCAGCACTATCTGAGTTTCAAAAGAAAAAGTCGGCCAAGTGCTGTGACAGCTTGACACAGCACCTCACTGTTTTGACATTAATTCCAGCTTAACCAGTGCCCTGGATTCAGTGCATGCTACAAGGAGAAAGAGCCAAGTTTCTCCTCTGACCTAGATGAAGGACAGCTATTTTCAGGTTATTAACTTGTGCTTCTCTTGCATTCTGCATCACACAAGGTAGGCCTGTTGACTCCGCCTTTTATTGCTATGTGGCATGATACCTAGGAGTGTATTCGTGGGCTGAGATCACATGTGGACTAGATATACTGAAAAAAAAAAGGAAAAAAGAAATGCTGGTGTCCCTGCTGATTTGCCTAACCACTGAGTAACAGAGTCAGGCTCCTTCTTTCTGTTGCTGTGCTGGCTCTGCGTGGTACCTTCACCTACCATGAATCCTTGGTGGCTTTGGATTCAATATGTGGTGCAAAGCAAGGTGCTGGGACAACGCAGCTCCAGGGCAAACTGTTAACAACAGAGCTTGCTAACACCTTGGGCTGACAGCAGCAAGTCCAAAAGAAAGCATAGTGGCCAAATCGAGCCTTAAGCAGCTTCAACAAAACCTCCTGGACCAGGGGCATGTCTGGAAAGACACCGAAATTCTGGTGCTTAGGAAGAAGAGAGGTACACCCAGACCAGGCGATGCCTGAGAACATGCGTGCTCCTTCCTTGGCTTGGCAGGTAGAGAGCTTGTGCTCTGACAAAGGATGCAGCTAGCAAGTTGATGTAGTGAATGCTTTTTCTGGGTCTGCCACCTTAAAAAATGCATTTAAAATCTAACTCAGCCTAATGACCACGTCCCCCATTCCCTGCTTTCAAGGGACACCAGAGCACAGAGACAACGCAGGGTCAGCTTGCACATTTTGCTGGTTCATTGGTTACACATCTCTAAGAGCCTGACTGACTCCTCAGCTGCCAAGTTGTTGCAGGCATAATAAATGTTAAAATGGCTACTAGCTGAGTTTAAGTGAACTTGTCTTTTTTTGGGTAGAATGATTAAGAAAACCTACCACTACAGTGTTGGCAAAAATATTCTCACAGATGCTACGCACAGCACCGCACAGAAAGCCACACAGATAGTTGGAGCAAGCTGGAAAGAACACACTTTTCATCGCAATGCTGGAAAAGGCTGTGCTGTTTTCTCCCAAGCGCTCTCTTCATATAACCCCTCGTTTGGGAGTCTAATGAGCTGCTTGTATAAACAAAACAATATTTTCCAGTAGTTCTAACACTCAACAGCCTCAAAATAGTCAATGAACATTAGCTAGTTAATAAGCAATTTGCCACCCGAAGTCAAGGAGGTACGTAAGTTGTGACATAAAGGAGAGCTGAGGAAGAGAGACTGGGGAAGAAGTGAGGCTGGCAATGGTGGTAGAAACAGGAGCAGAGTCTGACCCAGCTGCTAGGACAGCCGTCACAAACCATACTCTTCACATACTAGCAAGGTATTTATTTGGGGTAGAGTAGTGCACAACCTGGTAACAAACAGTACTGAGGATGTGCTAGAAGACTAAATATATGTTTTATTGTGTATTTAAACTGAGACTGGATTTTTTTAATGAAAGATTAAAAGTACCCCATTGAAGCATGTATAATGACCCTTCAAAAATAAAAGACAAAATAGGCTTCACAGCTGCAGGAAGAAACAGAATTGGGAGAATGAATGAGTTTCCCAAAATTAATATCTTAACATTGAGCATTATCTTTTCTATTGTCTCAAGACTTCACAAAAAACCCAGGAATGAATGCACCAGTTGTTCTACATTTAGAATTGCAACAGAAAAGCTGTAGTCATGAGCACTTCAAAAATAAAAGACAAAATAGGCTTCACAGCTGCAGGAAGAAACAGAATTGGGAGAATGAATGAGTTTCCCAAAATTAATATCTTAACATTGAGCATTATCTTTTCTATTGTCTCAAGACTTCACAAAAAACCCAGGAATGAATGCACCAGTTGTTCTACATTTAGAATTGCAACAGAAAAGCTGTAGTCGTGAGCAGTGAACTGGAGAGCGACAGCAAGGCATAGTTCAGGAACCAGTGTGTCTACAGATCAGCTCTAATTCCTAAAGCCAGAGCAGAGCTGTATGATAGCTGCTGGGACTCCTACATGCTCCTTTTCCCTGTGGCTCTCCCTGGACCTGTCAGTGCCATCTCCTTCTTCCAGCATTCCTCCAGTTTGTCCTCACCTGTCGAGTTTTGCCAAGAAAGTGAGGGTGAGCCACTGCTGAAGATGCCTCTCCCCTCCTTGCAGTTTAGCAGATGTGCGCTGCAGACCCCACAGCACCTCTGGGGCACTCAGCAGGGACAGACCACAGCTGCCCCAGCTTGCTGCTTCTGGAGCAATGGGGTGCCTTGAGCTTGCCAGCCACCCTGTAGTCACGCTTCAGCCTACATAAACTTTCTGGTAAAGCTAGATGAGTTTAGTATAAGATGTACAGAGTTAGTTGTTTGGCATCAAAGACAGAGAGACCAACCAGCATCACCCCAACGGCTGCTTTCCCTCTGACCGGATCTCGGGCTGAGTCCTGCACCCTGGCCAGCAGCAGCACCTCTTGGCTAGCTTGTCCCAGCACAGGCCATACAGCTCCTCAAGGTGGGGGCATTCCCTTACACAAGCCAGGGTCAAGCTTTGCTTCCTCTGCAGAAGAGCTGAGACTTGGAGAAAGTTCTCCATTAATTTCCCCTTTTTTTGTGTCTGTGTGTTTTGGGGTATTTTCCTCCTTCTTCTCAATAGGATTTCTATAGGCACACGGGTTTGCTGAAACCTCCTGTTCCATGGATCACATCTCAACTCATGTACCTGGTGTGATACAGCTTCACTCCAGACATCTTTGAAATTCCCACAGGGCTTCATAGTCACAGCTCACATCATAGAGGCATCAAAACCAGCCTCTCCCTCAGCAGCTCCAGCCATCATCCCACCCTCCACCTCTTCTTCCTGCTCCCATAGAAACTTTCAAGTTGTGCTAACACCACTGCAAAGGGTGATGTTTTGCTTTAAGAAGCAGAAGAAAAACAAGAAGTTTAACACACGAGGCCAGCAGCCTGGTTGGCAGCAGATGCCGTGAGCAGCTGTGTCGGTGCAGCAGGAGCGGTGCAGCGTGGCAGGAGCTGCACAAGCCCACGCTGCTGCAGGGACACCCATGCTGTGGGCAGCTGGCTTAGGCCAGGAGCAAGGCTCTGAGCCAACGCAGCATGAAACATAACCCTCAGCCTGACAGGGGAACAAGGGACTGTTTTTCTTCAAGCACAGCTCGTAGGGTCAATGTTGATTGAAACTGCTGTAGAAAAACATCCAGCAGCCCCCTAAGGAGCCACCGTTGCTTTCCAAGACAGAGGGTTTGGTTTGTGGTGCAGGTCAGCAGCGTTTCACCCTCTAGATCTCTAGCCAAAGGTTGCCACGTTTACACAGATAGCAACGGCTGCCCTCAAACCAACATTTGTCTGCTATCCACACTACAAACCACTTCTCTCTGGTGCTCATAGCAGCCCCTTGTGCAGGGACAGACCTGATACCAACAGACTCTCCCCCCCTCATCTCACAGACTAGCCTCTAGAAGGTGTTTGCAGCTTGCACACATGCCAGAGGTTTCACATACAGAAAGTCCTCTGGCTGCAGTCCCACAATACCTCATTCCTGGCTTCTTGCCCTTCATTTAAATTCCCTAGCCTGCCTATACAAAGAGATGAGCTCTCTGCAGCCCGTTCTTCAAAAGATCTCAATTCTCACAAGACCAGAAAACCAGGGAGGGATTTGAGTTACACTAGAGAAAGCAGCAGCATCATACAGGTTATTCTAGGGCAGATATGGGAAACAGAGGCTCCCAAAACCTTGGGCTGGTAGTGTCAGTCTTGAAGCAGTTCTCTAAATAGCCTTTTTACCTGGCTGGGTTAATATCTCTGAAGCTGGTGGACACCAGGGCCTTCCTGTTCTGTGTTATGAACAGAATAATTCAAACACCTAATAATGCAGTTATAAGGCTCCTAAATTTGAGTGGCATACTGCTGGTGAAGCTGTTAAACAAAAATCTTCTGCAGTACAGCAGAGAGATTAATACTACTGTGTGTCCACCATAATGTGGCAATCCGGTGCTTAGGTAGCCTTTCAAGCTGTATAGGTGGAAGACAAGAGTTTTGGAAGATCCTGGAAAAGGCCACGTCCTGAACTGCCTTTTAACACACAGGCTTCCTTGGTCTGGATCCTGATGGAACAAACCTCAAAGCAGCTAAGGAGATTCTCAGTACCAGAGAGGTAGAAATTACATTTGGATTCATTCTTAAGAAGAGTGAGTTTCTAGAAGATCTTTAAGGTTCAAGCACGGACAAGGTTTATATACTGTCTGTAGAAGACTCCTTGGATTGCACTCCGTCAATGCAGAAACTCCAAGGGCAATTCCAACACCATCTTTGGACCAAGGTGTATGCAGTGACAGCACAGCCCCACCTCCATATCCAAATGTTACAGAAGATAATTCATCAGCTTTACCATCATTATAAGACAGTCCAGTTCAAGTTTCTGAGGCGCATCTACTTATACTGGACAGTTGTCTGTGCCCACAGGGAGGGGCATCTGAAGGGGTCAGATGAAGCAGACTTCTACACATACTGAATAAGGAGATTCCAGCCATGCACATGGAGACACAAGTTTAAAGACTATAAAGCAGGTTTCCTTAGATAACTGCACTGCCAAAGAAAATCTTCCGTTTGGTGCAACAAATATTTTATAGAAGGGAATAAGATAGACATGAATCCTTTGCACACTTATTTATTCATGGAAGTAGTCTGTTGACTTTTTCCTCTTGAAGGACACAGCTAGGGAAAGCTAACTAGTAAGTAACCCTCTCTTTAGCAGCTTTTCAGACATGCACACATGAATTTAGACCAAAAATGCCAACCAGCATGAAAAACTCTGAGCTGTGGAGAAAGCCAGCGTTAACATCACCACAAGGTCAGGAGCCTGGTGGCAGCTAGAACTCCTGTGACTGGACATATTTGTGGGGTGGTTTTAGAGAGACGGTCTTCTTAGGAAGAAGTTCAGGAAGAACATTAGGTAACACCCCTCCTTGAGCGATGGTTACGCAGGAGAAGAGCTTGTTCAGCTCATCATCATTTCTCACGGCCAGCTGGATGTGCCTGGGCAGGATCCTGGCTTTCTTGTTTTCCCATGCAGCGAGCGCCAGGATCTCCGCCCTCAGGTACTCCAGCACCGCAGCCAGGTAGATGGCAGCGCCCGGACCGATCCTGTGAGCGTAGTTCCCTCTTTTAAGGAGCCTGTAGACACGACCTGCGGGGAACTGCAGACCAGCCCTGGCTGATTTGGTTTTCTTTGGCACAAGGAGGAGCTTTCTGGTTTTCTTCCCATGTTCAGACATTCTAACACCTATCTAGTATAAAAAGAGAACGGGTTAAAAAAACAAGACAGACAGAAAGTGAGCATTTAAGTCCTTCCTTCCTCCTCATTTCACTGCCTTTCTTATTCCCTTACAAGTCATTTTTCCCCTCTCAGAAAGTTGGCCAGTTGTTCATACTTTTGTGTGGAGGAGCAGATGGGTCAGGCTGCTGCTCTAGGAGAGTCTGACAAATTTCAAGCCATGAGGCATCTACAAGCTCAGTCACAGCAGCAGGTCAGGCATCTGCTAGGTTTCCAGAACTTTTCAAGAGAGTAAGGTAGAACTTAGGAGCAAGGTCTTCTGACCCTGTATCAAAGGAGGACTGCTCTTAAAGAGAAAGGTTAAGCAATCTAGGTTTCAAGATACTTACAAGTGTTCAGAAACCCTGCAGGAAAACTTCATTGAACTTACCCCCGGTAAGAACCTAAGCAGTTTCTGCAATGATGACCTTGTGAGAGCCAGAGCTAGAAATTCCTATCTCTGTCTGAAGTAAGAACAACAGACAAGAACTTCATCTACTGGAAGCCACTTCAAATGGATCTTGTCTTCCAGAGGTGAGAGGACCTATTGCTGCAAGATAACAGGCCACAATCAGGAACAAGACTTAGGGGAGGAGGAGAAGCTTTGTTTTACATCAGACACTGAAATTGCTCTGCTCAGCATACCGTGCATCAGGCTACTGCAAATGTGCAAGTACCACCTGCTTGTATGGGATTGCATCCATCCTAACAACACCTATTACTTAATACTGACATAAAGTCTCCGGCACTGAATAGTACCAATTACTCTTCAACGCATAACACAAAGCAACTGGAAAACAAACATAGGAAAATTCTGCTTTTACATATAGAATTGTTCTCAAGTTTTAATCATTACTTGTTCTTAAGTAATAAGAAGCTCTACCCAGATGTGGAGAGGAACTAAATCAGATGTCAAATCAAAGTGCTTAAAAATACAATAAAAAGTTATTTTAGGAGATTTTTGTGGGCCTTAGAAAGACAAACTTTTAAAAATAGTCTACACAAGTAAATAAATTAAAAGCCTCCTTAAACAGCCTTATACCAAACACAGAATTTACAAAACCATTATTTAACTCAGAAGTTTAACCTAACACAAAGAAAGCATGCTGTCATTCCTCAAGAACAAATTCCCACCCAAAAAGATTACTATCTTAACCTCCTATCCAACAATACCACCACCCAAACCCTAACTTCTAGTCAGGACTGTCCCCTTCTAAACTCCACAATGATAGCCGTATCATTACCAGCTCTTGCATCACTTAATGCCACCTGGATGAGCAACGATTCAGCCACTCAAAATAAAAACCAGTCAAAGCTCCAACACAAGAGTAACTCAGTACAGTCCAAAAGAGCATGAGAAGTTGTCACTGCTCCTTGTAGAGCTGCTTAGCACCTTGTTAGCTGATCGCATCTGGAAACAAGCCTAATATTTACTGCAGTATCTCTGATTGGCAATTAATTTATCACAGCTGGAAGGGGGCAAACCTCACCTTGCTGCGGGCACCAAGAATTAAACCCAGCAAGCTGTACCACCGTTCCTTGTGCTGCCAGCAGTGGCCAAGCTGCTTTGTGACCATGCTGCAGAGCCTGGGAAAGCTCAGGGGCTCTGATGCTGGGGTCTCTCTCTTCTAGGACATGTCCCCATCTGTTATACGGTCCATTTTTTTTTCCAAAGTCATGCATAGCTGTGTTGCAAGGCATAATATGCCTTTTCTAGGGGCAAGGCTGTGGTGACAGCTGAATGCTTTTTTTCTTCAATACACAAGTGCTGGAAAGTTGAGCCCTGGCCCAACAGAAACTTTTGCTGAGCAGCTGGGTCAGGAGACATCTACTCTCTGTGAAGCCAAAGGGGTGAGTTTTCAGATCCCTGTGCTATGTGGTTAATTTACAAATAGGTTGAACTATTGGCTAGAAGAAAGCAAAAAAGATTGTTCTTGATCAAAGAAATACTTAAAAAACTGACTTTTGAATTGGACCAGGACTTCACCACAAACTCTGTCTTTGGGTATAAGTAGAGGTCAGACCACACAGCTCACTCAGTGTCTGTTATCATATAGAAAATGGCAGGGGAAGGCATTTTAGAAGCTACTTGAGCACTGGCTATGCCTTGCAGGGTCTGTTTGGTGTGGTGCAGAGCAGGCTCACGGGAGCAGCTCGCAGCCCGGAGCGGCGTGATGACTGACACACAGCACTCCAGATTAGCAAAGGTTGCTGCTAGCACCATGCTTCAAACTGCACAAAATTAGTACCTTGCTTGAGTCTTCTACCATTACTGCAAAGGTTTGGATTTTTTGCTTGGTCCAAAGAAATAATCATTCCCAAGCCTGCTTTCCCTTGCCATAGTCAAATGGAGGAAATTGAGTTTCATATGTTCATTTCTCATGTATCTCCTTTAAAGCTTTTTTTTTTCCATTTACAGGTGTAAACATTCAGCACAAGGCTAGTAACATAGAGCACATCTTTACTATATGCACAAAGCTTAAGATCTACTCTCAGACATTTTTACTTCTCATTGCTACAGCATCCTCTACTTTTTCTCACTTCACTGGGTTAATTGCAGGCCAGCCAAGATCTCATCAAATTGCTCTTGAAAACCAGGCAGTGTACAATGACTGTTCTAGCTGCCCACCACCCTGAAATCACAGCGTTCGCTCAGTCCGGTATCCTCTCTTCCCATTTCTGTGTAATGAGTGAGTCATTAACTCAGCCACATGCAGCTCTGACGTCTGTCAGCATCGTCAAACCTGGTCAGTAGGCTCTGACACCTTCGTGCCTTGCGGGGGCCAAAGGAGCTAGGTCAAACTCAACAGGACAGGCAGGTCTTTTTCAATTCAAAATTTCATGCTCCAGCAACAGTTTGGGAAGCTGGTCCTAGCCAGCTCTTCTTTGTGTGAGATGCTATGAAAACTGTGAGATGCTGCCTTAGGGGCAAACTGATCCTAACGCAGCTGCAGCAGATCCCTGCTTTCCAGTTCAACAGCAAGCCTCAGCACCCACCACGAACAAAGAAACCCTGGGCACTTTCCTGGGCAAAGACTCTCAATTACTTGGTCAGCAAAGGCCTGGGGGCTTGTTTGGATATGGAGACTTCTGTTTCTCTGCACTGACAGACAGAAGCAAGACAGTCACCTCTACCAAGAGCACAAATATTGCACCAGATTTTAAATAAACTACTTATGGTTGTTATGACAAGATGGAGGTTTAGTGTCATGTTGGAGCAGTCTAAAGAGAGGTAGTTGTTCACTATAGCTTTACAAGCAGTAAGACTTTGAAGCGCAGGCTTACCAACTTAAAAAGCCACATTAAACAACCTCTGAAGGGCTGAGCTAGTTGTGTTATGAATCTGTGGTGGAGGAAAGTTCATATGAACAGCAGTGTGTGTCTTGGCTCCTCTACCTGCTCCACAAGTTACCTGTAGCATGTTTTCAAAAGTAAACATATATTTGACTTTTTAAAAAGTTGTTTGGGTGGTATGCTAGACTTTTTTGACATTTTCTGTGTTCCTCCATCCCTGGAAGGGAAGTTGAGAAAAGAAAGGAAAATAGTGTTGCATTCTAGAAACTTTATTACGAGCTTTAAAAAGACATTAAAATTAGCAGGAAAAATACTTGACAAAGAAGGAAACACATACAAATTAGTGCTACGAGTCCCATCATCCATAAGTGCACAGACCAGACCAAGCCAGTTTCACTGGCTACCACCTTGTTGCTGAGAAGGAGCAGCATCTCTGGAAGTTTTCTTGGGAAGGAGCTGCGAAAGGATATTTGGCATAACCCCTCCTTGAGCGATGGTCACACAGGAGAAGAGCTTGTTCAGCTCATCATCGTTTCTCACAGCCAGCTGGATGTGCCTGGGCAGGATCCTGGCTTTCTTGTTTTCCCGTGCAGCATTCCCTGCCAGCTCCAGGATCTCCGCACTCAGGTACTCCAGCACCGCAGCCAGGTAGATGGCAGCGCCCGGACCGATCCTGTGAGCGTAGTTCCCTCTTTTAAGGAGCCTGTAGACACGACCTACGGGGAACTGCAGACCAGCCCTGGCTGATTTGGTTTTCTTTGGTGCCGCTCCAGGTTTGGGTGCCACGGCATGTTTCTTTCCACGTCCAGACATTCTGATGGGTGAGGAGACACAGAGGGTTGGAGATCTTCAAGTGACTTGGGTGCTTGGGCTGCAGCTAAGTGATAGCAAGAGAAGATGACAGCAAGATGATTTACACTTTCTGCTCTTCCACATCGAGAAGAAAGTCTGTTCTTTTCTTGATGAAAGAGAGCACCACACACCATAGTTCATTAATAGGAGAGCTAAGACTTTAACTCCTACTACTCCCCTTTTACAGCCTGCCTTTTAGGAGAGAGGCCTCATTGTAAAACCAGAGTGGTCTGACAACCTGTCAAGAAAGGCTTATTGAAGTAGATATGAAGGGCCTAAAAGAAAAGAGGCTTTTCCCTGATGCTTATTTGGGTTTGAGGCACAGTGGGTACATAACTTGAGGCCAAGCCTGTCTCTTCTTCCAAAAGGAATCTGTATTCTAACTTCTTCCATTATCAAGTTAGATCTTTCTTTCATTTTAAATCTAACAATTGAAAAACCTCCTGCAGCCCACGGCATCTTATACCCAAAGTACTCCAAAAGGTTTTCATACAAAGTTCTAAATTAATTCCCCAAGGGGTATTCTCTGGCTGCTATGAGAGTACTGGAGGTGTTCTGCACCAGGAAAAGCAAGAATCGTGTCAGGCAGCACAATGCAGACTGAAGAATAGAAATTGCCATCTATTTACTCAACATTAATGAAATTCAGTCCAGTTAGAGTACTCTTACAATTGAAGTGGCAAAAATACTCATTTAAATAACATTTCTAATCTAGGAGTAAATAGGACAGTTAGCTTCCAGCACAGCTGTTTGCAACTACAAGAACATCCATCACTAGATTAACATGGGGGTTTTTTGTGTAGTTTTTATAGAAAAATATGAACACTTAAGAAAAATCAGAATAAGATTTGGGAGGAAGGAACAAAAAAAAAAAAAATCCCAGCCCATAATAAAGTCTAAGCAAACCAAGCCATAACTCCTTATCTCTATTATCAGACAATAATTTTCATATTCTGATTACTCACATTACAGACATACTCTGCTGCAAACATTAACTTGGAAAAATAACATAAAGTCCACAGCAACCCCAAATCTTTTACTATGTATTATAGATGAAAAATATATCCCATTACCTTCAAAAATTCTTATTTTGGCCTAGTCTGTGCTTTGCTACAGCCTGCAGTCAAAGGTGAACAAGCCACCTAAAATCATTCCCCCACCCCTGGGGCAGAAGCCTTTTATTAGCAACTTTTTTCTCCTCCTCAGTGGATCACCTGGACAATTAATGAATCCTTCTCACATGTGGTTCATCTTCCTTCTAACCCCTGATTTGGAGGAAAAGGAAGAAATACATCACAGATGCCCAGAAGCAATTTCTCTTGTGGGGGGAGAAGCCAGGCTGTCTCCAAGGGCTGACCACAGCTATATTTCAGTCTCACTGTCACGCTGCCAGCTCTCACCTATTCTGGCTGTACATCGTGGGTAAAACCAGTCCTCTCTTTCCTGTTGAAGCTTGACAAAGTACACAGAGGAAATATGCTTTATAAATACGATGTATTTTTAGTTGGGTGGGAGGGGGGAGACTGTATATTGCTTTATGTGCATCCAGGGCAGAGAGAGTTATGCTTTGTTCACATTGAGTCTGAACCCTACCAAGTGATGTGATGGGGCTGCTCCTAAGATTTGGGCTTCTGCCCCCTCTTCTGGTAACTCTGCCCCAGATGGGGCTCAGGGCTGACTGTGGGAACAGAGGGGTTCTGGTGCCAAGGGTCCTTGGCTGGTTCCTCTTAGTTCACCTGGGCAAAAATCTCACCTAATGCAAATGAATATTTTTGAGCACCTTTGGAAAAATGAATGCCCACTCTCTGCTCTTGCTCTTTCTGTGTTTGTTTTCTGGTGTACAAAATAGGTTCCAACAAGCAACATACCAGAGCCATGGGTGTGAATGGTATTTTAGCCACAGAAGACGACTATCACATCAGCAGGTCCTCCTGAAAGCCTGGGCTCTGACAAAACATTTGTACAGCAAAACTGGCACCGACAGCTAAGCCTTCAGTTCTGCACGCCGGGTACTAACTGTGGGTCAGAGCCAAAAGACTTTGGAGCACCTGCAGAAGACTCCAAAATTGTGACCCTGAAAACTTTAGCTCACATGCTGCCCTGCCAGAAGCCTCCGTAGCCCTTTACTTTCTGTTTTAAAGTTCTCACATCACCTATATTTGTGACTCCATCTATCACTCAGTCAGCCACTTTTCCCACAAGGATGAGCATTTAGTGCACGCTGGGTGAGGCTGAGTCTTCCTCCACCTCAGGGCCCTGGGAAGTGGGTATGGGGCACCCTCCACACATCCAAATACTCACCGTAAGGACTGATGTCCTCTTAAAGTGCAGCTATCCATTTCTTTTAATTCAGAGGTAGAAAAGGTGGCTGTGCCTTCGCTTCAGTAAACCAGACTTGGCACAGGATAAGTGCCCCAGCACAATTCAGGATACCTGGGTGTTAACGGGACGTCCGTGATGTTACAACGTGTTATAACGGGGCTTCTGAATTTCCATTTCAGGCCCTTGGTGGGGCAGGGACACAGTTGTTTCCCTGCATGCCCAGAAAAAACACGCTCTTAAGGCCTGCTGGCAGGTTCTGTGTGTGGGGGGGTTCTGGGGACTCGGAGCTGGGCTCCCCCTTTTTGGGGCGAGCGTGCTGCCCGTTGGACTAGAGCATAAAAAGAGGGGGAGGTGGGAGTGGGCGTCTTCCCCCTTCTCTTCTGTTGTGTGTCTTTGAGAAGACAGCACGAGGTCTGTTCAATTCTTTGAAAGGGTAGAAGTGCCCATTTTTAGAGAATGGGGTGTTGATTCCAAAGGGATTGGGGTCATCACACTAAACCCACTCCTCAGTGCTTGCTGAGTGATGCTTTAATATAGGCTCAAAAATAAAGCAAAATTAACTATCTAGATACAAAATTCTTGTAGCGCTAATTAGCTATGACCCAATCCTAACAATACTTGAAGTACTGATAACTATGTCTGATAAGAATACATTACATAGGTTTGATTATTTTATTTTATTTTTTAACAGAACAGGGAAAGAAAAATGAGGAGAGAAGCCAGTGGACAAATAAAGCAGGATATGAAATACAAACAGATAAAAAGAGGTTCGATGAAGTGGAAAGGGAAGAGTTACAGGGAAAAACTAAGGCAGAGGAGAGCCCTGAAACTCACCAGCAGTATTTGGATGCCCCTAGGGAAGTGTTCCCTATGGCTGGACATCCCTATGGGGTGTTTCTATGGCGGTACCCAGATTGGTTTATGCATTCAGGTACACAGTAGCTCCAGGACGCTGACTGGCGAGTGTGAGGGGCTGAGGCCATGCCCAGCTCAGCACACTGCCTGGTTGGGATCTCATATCTCCTGCCCACGCTGCTTCCCCTGCCTGCCCTACAAAGCCACACCATCCGACAAGGAGAAGCCACCTGGGTCTGGGCAGGAGGAGAGGGGCTCACAGCTCTGCCACCACCCTGCAAGAGTGCCCGTGAACTCATTTTGGAAGGGCTGACCCATGGAAAGTGCACTTTCTCTTCCTGTCTAATTGCTTCACTGGTGAGAAAGGAGTGCTGGAAGGTGCTAGGAAGTAGCTCACTGTTTCTTTTTAACTTCTGAAACAAGAATTTCAGTATATGCTACATGTTTTTCAATCCGAGATCAAATTCCTTGTTTTGCTCTGTACCGTGTACCTGTCTTCCAGGGTGTGTTTAGCAGGCTGCTTTTAGATGATGTGATTTCGTATCCCTCACCGTGATGCTGAAACAATGATAAAAGGGGCAAGGCAAGAGCAGAGCTGCGCTGCAAGCCTGGCGGAGCTCCGATGGTGAGGGGACAAGGAAAGGTTTATTGGGTTGTGCCACCTGGAAGCCAGGCAGGAATTCCTCTGCCCTCCGCGACTTACATCCTACATTGTTTCTGAGCTGATGTTGGTTTGAGGGGTACGAGGAGGAGGTAGGACATCTCTCCGGATGAATGGTACTTGGGTGAAAACTCTGCTGAGATGGCATTGGGGCAGGGCCACAGCTCACACACAGCCCTGCTGAGGCCGTGCAGACTCATGACTTACGTGAGCAACCTTTGTACTAAACCCCCCCAGAAGCACTCGTGGGGTGACACGCGGGGCTGGCTGCCTGCAGGCCCGG
>NW_009603152.1:90972-97725 GCF_000690535.1 Cariama cristata | reverse complement strand
CCAGGGGCCCTCGCTGCCCCCGACCAGCCCCACGCACCCAGAGGCCCCCATTTCAGCCCAGCCCGTGGTCTGCCAGGCCACAGACCCTGCTGAGCCCGAGCCCCTCCACGGGCTAGTGGCCCGGCCTGCCCTGGGCCCGGCCCCTCGGCCTGCCAGCCCTCATGGCACCCTGGCACCGCTGTGTGCCTGCCACTTCTGCTTGTCGCTAGTGAGCGATGGGGGAACAGACTTGTTCCTTCCAGACCTTATTCTCTTCCCCTACAAAGTACAAATCTTTAGAGCTGGGTGCCTGGTGGCATGTTCAGGGACAATTCTCCTGAAAAGAGTGTTTTGATTTAAGCAGCTACTAAGACATTCCGTGGCTTGCAACATGAAGATTATTTAAGTACAGTTAGCTAACACCTCTACCTAAAAACTCTGTTTTGCCTTTTTTATTCCTCATTTTACATCCTGACACATCACCCTCACATTTGTTCAGGCCAGACAGAGACCTCTTTAAACTACCTGTGAGTTCAATATCAACACGGATTCTCAACCTGGCTTTTAAAAACTCTTTATATCTATCCTCAAAGTTGTTTTTTTGTATCCCTGGACTTGATAAATAGCATGTGTGGTGAGGTGGGAAAGGTGTTCATAATTTCCAGCTGAAGTATTGCCTGGTGAAGTGTCAGCTTGGGTTACATAACTCATATATAAACAGACCTTTTGTGGCTGGTAGGAGAATAATTGGTTCACCTCGCCTATTCCCCTATCTCGCACAGTTGCATTGGCCTATTATTTCATTATTCAGTAAAGCTTGCAATGACCATCACATTCTTTACAAAATAGCGTTTCTAACATTAAGAAAAATCTCACAGATTAAGAAGATATAGTCAGCATTTAAACCCTAAAATCTCCTTAGGAAGATACAAAGTGTTTATTGGACTATTACGTTACCCTGAGGTTGGTCAAATCTGAGCCTTCCAGGCGACTGCCATGGGAGAAAGGTTAGTGTGGAGCTGAGCCATTGGCCTGGGGCTCAGAGAGACATTTAGCAGCTGCAAAGCTCCAGAGATCCCTCTGCCAGATGCCTCAGGATGACTTTTGTGCACTAAGCATGAGAGAGGCTCCTCCAGTTTCAGAGCTGGGTAGGCTTGCTCACATGGAGAACTAGTACAGCATAGCCAGTCAGCTGAAAACCCATGCCTTCCCTTACTACACACTAGCCTTTCCAGGCTAGTAAACAAAAACCTAAGGCATGTTAGGTACTACTGTAATAATAAATCATTATGACTTCCCAAGGAATGAAGTCAAGAGGAGTGAGTTAAACCATTGCTGGCACCAGCAGGACTGCCCTAACAGTAGGGATTCAAGGAAAGGCAGCAAGGTTCCCCTGTGAGTTTCTCATTGCATGAACCTCTGCAATACCATTAGTTGCTCATCAAGTGTTTCCTTCTTCCTATCAGTATGGGAGATGGCAATGTTATCATGTAGAGAGACAGCATTGTCACATGAAATATACGCCAACGTGGTGCAGTGGCTCAACCTGCAGGTACTTCACCATCACTTCAGGTAATTTTCTTAACCTTTCTGGGACAGGTTGTAGAACAAGAGAGAAACAACTGACCGTATCACTGTGATCCCAAGCCTTTGATGAGCCACTAGTCACTATATGTCATTCTTCTTCCCAGCTGAAGAAACAGACACCTGTAGAAAGAAAATAATGAAGGTAATATGTTGCCTGACAGACATAGTTGAGAATTACTGCCATAAGCAATCACACGCTGATACTGCCAAGTGTGTGTATGCTTCACATCAGAACATTTTATCATGAAACCTTCTGCTCCAATATGTTCAAGTCTTCTAAAATCTCCACATACTTATGTGTCAGGCTTTTCTATACACTCTCATTCTCCATTCCCATCTTTTCTACATCATCTTCACCTCTTCCAGTCCTCCTTTTCCACAGTGCAAAGAAAGGGACCCGTTCCATATTTGTCAGAGCCAGACTGGCTTCTGGACTCTTCCCCATTCATTCCTGGATGGTCCTCCATCCATCTGCCATTTCTTAGAGTCTTTTCAGTCTACCTGTATCATATCATTAGATTTTTTAAAAGTACTCTTGAATGATAAAGTAACAAATATGCTATTCTATTCTTTCTGCATCTCACCTGGACTTTTACAGATATATGACTTCAAATTTTTTCAGTTTTCCAGATTGTAAAATGAAGACAATATTTAAATCCCCTCTCCTCTTACTGGAGGTGTGAAGGCTAATTAGGGAATGTGCAGAACGTGTTCTGGAGATGAGCAACATTAAACACACGGCTGATATTTGTCTAGAAGCAACAGCAATATCAGTAGCAGTACTGATTGCATGAGAAGCAACATACCTAAGTACAGTGCACACATCTGTGAAAATCACTCTGTGTCTGCTCACTTCAAATGAGGAGCCTTTCCAGAAGAGCAAAGAAGAATTTTTTGAGGTCATTGAACCATCCCTCTATTGCCTCTCATTGTACAAGACTTGTACTAGAATACGCTGGCAAATCACTAGGAGACATCTTCTTCAAAGTCTTTGTAAATACTACTCCTTATGTTACCTGAATTTAAATCATCATCAATTTCCTTACACCTGCATTAAAAAAAGTGGATAGAGAAACATCTCTTTCAGTTAACCTTCAGCTTAAAGCTTAATTCTCTCAAACATTTGAGAGAGCAAAATGAAACTGTACAATGTCCATGGAATAGGAAAGGTAAACAGGAGATGTCTGTGAGGCCAAGCAAATGTGTTGAAAACACCAAAGTTTCCTGCCTGATTTTCTTGTACTAAATTGCATGTATAGGTTGTAATAGCAAATTATTTCCTCTTTCAGATGTCCAATCAAAAGTGACATGAAGTCCCCCTATCCCAATTCCCCAACTGCATCACAGACAGCAATATAATAAGGCCCCATTGACAAAAATATTCCTTGATTGCAAGGATCGTCGATATCCTGAAAATGGGATTTCACAACACTAGAGGTGCACTTCAGCTCACTTTGCCAGGTGTTTGCATTGCAGTGATAATTTCCAGCACTGTGCTGGCTGCTGAATATGGCCCAAAATTGGAATCACCCCCGTAGGAGTATTCAGGTTGCATAGAAAAACCTGGGCAGAACAGACTGCCATCAGAAGGAAAAGAGCAGAGCACCCTGAATGCAAGCTGCATCAGAGCAAGCATGCAGGAGTCATGCTTACAGCTTCACACCAGCAGAAGTTTCTACATTGGTACGCAGTAAAGCTCAGGGAGAATCTCAGAATCGAGTCTCCTCTCTAGTTCAAATCTGTATTTTGGGGGGGCTTTGGGGTAAACTTAGATGCATGTGTTTGCAGACACAGTGCCTCTTTCCTCTTCACTGCGGTATTTCCATAAATACTTCCCTCAATCTGAATCTATCTCTGTGCATGAGTTTGATAGTGACTTTCCATCATCCTAAGCAGCTGATGAGTCCTGGTGTACAGTTCACTGATGAAGGAAGATTTCCTCCATTCCTCACCAAAAGCACAGTCTAAACCATTTTAGTGCTGGTGTCTTTCAAAGCCTTTCTTTGCTTTTCCTGCGTATGCAAAAGGACAGATAGAGAAACAGAGAAGAGAGGGAGGCTCACAAAACTTAGAGCTTCATACAGGCATGCGTGGCACCCCAGATGCTGGGTGTGAAGCCCTGCAAAGGTGACTGTTCACACTTGCACTGAGTGCAGGCTGCCCACCCGCAATGCCAGAAGGCATCACGCACGTGAAAATAGCTGCCACGCAGAGAAGCTCCTTCCACTTCACTTGCTCTGCTCTTCTTCTTAGTTAATCATTGCCCCAGTTTTAAAGGGGTGATGAGAGAAGGCATTGTCCTAAAGCTAGAGTGAAGAAGGGAAAAACTTGCCCCCAAATATGTTATGCTGTGAGAACACCAACCAAACTGCTCCTACTTGCAGTCACTTCAGTGAGCAGACTGTGCCTCAAGTTAGAGTACCGGAGAAAGAAAGTACTGCCTAAATGGAGACTTGCTATCGATATCAATTTACTGACAGAAAGTGGAAATCCTCCTTTCTGCTGTCAATTATCTCTCACATAATAAAAAATTTCTTTTTGATATGATCTTAACTGTTTTGAGCAGTGTTCCCTTCTCCAAAGCCAAGATGTTTAAAAGCAACCGGTGATTTCTGACACCCTTCCTTCCAGTTACCCGATTTTAATGACGGGAAGCTTGATTTTCAATAGTTGCTCTTAAAAAAGTTTCCAAAAAGTAGCAGCTTTCAAATTAAACAGCAGTAAAAAGTAAACAACAGTTGATGCTAAAAGTACTAGTCACATTTGAAAATGTTGGCCCTTGTATGATACACAAATAACGATCAATTGGTTGCAAATTACAAGTCTGAGATTTTTAATGTTTTTAGAAAACACTCATGGTGCTAAAAATGACTTTATAATTGTCCATTACCTATTTTAAGGGAGTTGGATTTTTTCACTGATTTAATTGATTACTCTAGTTTTGACAAAGGCTTACTCCCTAGCAAAGGTGAGGAGACTCAGGCTCGTTTGTGCAGGCAGCACAAATCCAGACTCCGGCTCCCAGTCCCTACGGCACAGCTACACTGCCGGTACGGCTCCTCTGCACCAGCTGCAGGAGCAGTAATCCTCAAATTGTCAGTGGAGCACAAACACCCCAGAGCCATCCATCCCAAGAGCTCTGCATGGAGAAGTTTGAGCTGTCTGGGTCCGCCAGTTCCTCGCTCTGGGAGCTGTAGCCCATTGCATAATGAAGCAGCACCGTATGTTTATGTATCTTTAAAACCTGGAGAAGTGAGCATTGCCTTTAATCACTGGTATTTATGATTCATAAAGAAACGGAAGAAATGCGAATAAGGAATATGCGATATGAACAAAAGATGTCTGTGCCCACTGACATTGTCACTAGAATCAATCTCTTCTCCTGCAGTCATTGCACTGCATTGGGACTGCAGGTCTGGCTTAATGCAGCCTGATTGCAGCTGTGTCTGCTTCGGTTTCCTGAAAGAACTTGCAAGTCTAGCATGGTAACTTGTCATCTGCAAGCCGTGAGTTTTATTCACAGTTTGCTAGAAGCCACATTAAATAGCAACATCAGTCTGGAGATCAGCTTCTGCAGCAATGTTCTTATCCTTAAGCCTGTGCAGATGGGCGATTCCCTGTGTGCTTGCTTTAATGGTTGTGCTGCTGAAGACACTAATATTCTAAGACACATCTCTCCAGGGGGCTCTTGATATGAGAGTAAAATGAAATTTGTGTCCAGTTTGCCTGGGCCTCACCAGTGCCCTAACAGCAGGATGCTGTATCAGAAAGACACCTTTCACACAAAGACTGTCAGAAGAACCTGAAACATACACATTATTTAACCAAGCTCATAAATAGCAACTTCTCCGAACCACTAGAAATATTTACACTTCCTATTTTCTTGGAGTTCAGGAATCTGTGGCTTTGTTACCAGTGCCGCCTGTGAGGTTATTGAGAAATTAATTCTGCTGTCAATGTGTATAGACAGAGCTTTGCTATAAACACGCACCCAAATAACATGTATTTTGTCTTCCTTTCCTCCCTCCAAGCACTGTGCTAACAATATGACTCTTCACTATCAGTACAACTTGCGATTATGTAGCGATAAGCAATCCACACTCAATATGCCATCCTATTAGGCAGTGTTAAGTTATTACAGGTCGTATTGCTGAGCCTAAATAAGACCTGACAGAAAAGCTCATTAAATCTGAAAAAACCTCAAATAAAAGGAAAATCCCCTTTTCCTTTTTTTTCCCTAACTAGATTGAGGTATCTAGCTGAAAGCTCCCAATCACCTTTGTGAGAGCAGCCTCCCGTGGTGTGAGAGTCCCTCACAGAAGGGCACTGTGATTCCCAGCATTGGATTAGCACCAGTTGCACCAGTCCCTTCCCTTCGTTGACCTTGCAGGGAGCAGGAGCTGATGTACTAATTCCTCTTCCAGACCCTTCGGCTTCCCTGGTCTCATAAGCAGGCCTCACAGTCCCTGGAGGACAGGTGACAGAGAACACCTTTTCATTCTTGCTAAATATAACACCTTCCCACTCTTGTTTCTTCCAGGAAACAGACACAACCTGTAGTGGCTGCCCTTCTTGCTGTACATGTCCTACAGCCTGTAGACCAAGTGACAGACTAGTTCAGTGAGGAAGAAGTTGAAATGTCAGCTTATGCCACTCCTTGATTCACGGTTTGCCCTAGAGACAGGACTTCATCCTTTAGCAAGCATACCCAGCTGTCATGTTAAATGACAGTATTAAAACATCCTGTCTTCTGTTTTGGATATTCACCCCTCCAGTTACCTCCCCACAACATTGGCCTAACTTATGTGTGCAATTACGCACTGTTAGAAGGAGAAAAAAAAAAAAAAAAAAACAAACAAAACTATGGCTCATTCACATTGACAATACACAATTGTCACAACCACAGTGATTTAAATATAAAATTAAGCATTGGGACTGGTGAAGTGATTGCATGATTCCTTTTCATTGGGTAAAACTTCCAGTCATTTTAATTCAGTGTAGCTATGGGCCACAAAGGCTGCTGAAACCATGCTGTCCTTTGTGCAGCATTTTGATCTTCACTAGAGAGAACAAGGAGCTCTAGTGATATGTCCAGTAATGTGTCTTCATCTCACAAAGTGCTTTAAGCTCCTGGTGAATGTTAAGCAACTAAGTAATCCGACTGAAGTCATCAGGATTAGCCAAATG
>NW_009603152.1:56005-88441 GCF_000690535.1 Cariama cristata | reverse complement strand
CTCTTTCCCCCATAAATTCTCGCTGGTCGTATCATGATCTCTGCCTTTGCCTGAAGAAAAGAGGAAATTGTGTGGTCAAAGAGAGGGAGGAAGCGTGCACCCTTCTAAGGCCACTGGTCATGAAATACCTTTGGAGGCAAAGAAGAGAAAGCTGATAAAGGGAACAAGGAAGCAATTCTGGGGACAGCCACTTCGTGAATCGTCCTTTTTGCCAAAGAGTACTGCTTTAGAGAGAAAAAAAAAAAAAAAAAAGTTTTTTTAAAGATGGAGTGGTATACTTTAGTCTGAGGTAGGCTGATTTAAGCTAACTCCAGGCTGTACATCAGAGGGTCAAAGTCATGCTGCCAGGAATATCAAAGTGACGAAGCCTGCACTCGGAGTTAAAATAAGTGAGAGATTGTATGGTTTTGCTCTCAGAAACACTCACTTTCTGCTGGACTAGTGAGGATCCCCTCCTGGCCACCAGCTCCCCTTGCACCAAAGTAGGTGTCCAGCAACGGCTCTGCACACCGGGGCTGCCTCTGCTCTCCTAGCCCGGCTTTGTGCTCGAAGGGGAGCATATCGCCTTAAGAGTTAACGTGATTTTACAGCTCCCCGGTGAGGACTGAACATGCCGCATACTGTACATGCTCTGATGCATGCCTTGCCTGGGGGGATCCTGAGACAGAGAATGCCCCCAACTTGCTGGAGCTCACCCAGTCCTTATTCCATTAATTCAATAGAGGCTCGACAGTTCTGTATTTAAGGCAAAAAAAAAAATAATAATACTCTACCCTACGGAAACTATGATTCTTTGTTTCTACAAGTTAACTAAATGCAAGAGACCATTTTTAATTCAATATTACTTAAGCAGAAAGTAAGTCCCTCATTCATTCGTCCTGTAAGTAGCTTTTTTATTTTTACTAATTAAACAATTGTTTACTTTATAGTGGCAGTAAAAAATACTGAAAGTACTTTTAGCCTAAGGCAACCAGATGCCCCAGATTCATCAGGCCAGTCCCATTTTTTTTAATGGACCTTCCTGTTGTCTGTTGCAAATTGTCCGGGTGCTGAGCCGTTCCAGTTTTCACAGCCCCCTTCCCTTCCTCCCAGACAGCCAATGCTCCAGCCCCAGTTCACTTCCTTTGTGTCTGACATCTGCACCATTAGACACCGGAAAGGTGGGCAGGTAGCCCAGTGGCCACAAAACCTGTTTCATTTCTTGGCTGTGCCCCAACAACCCCGCTGCCCTACCCACAAAAATCTTCCAGGATGCTAAGACCGCAAATCTGGTCAGCTTATTTTAGCCAACTGTACTATTTAGAAAAATTAAAACAATTATTGCTTGCTTCAAAATGTTTATCTGCCTCTTTAGTTTTCACAGAACATTTCCTTGTTTTATGGTTAATATTTTACCACAGAGAAGTAATTCTTTTTCAAAAAAAATTATCCAAATATCATTGTTCTGAGATAGCTGAACCTGAAGCTGTTAATTTATTTTTTATTTTGCATTTTGGGATTTTCCACGGGGGTGCTGACTGAACAAAAGGCATGAAATAAAGTTGGAATAAGATGTAGCCATAGAATAGGTGAAAAAGTTATTTGTATAAAAGCCCTCTAGAACGGCATTGAGTAGGAACATTATTGGGAACCAAAGAAATTGCTCGATATCTGGGCTGCCATTCTTCCTCGGGGAAACTGAATTTAACAACAAAAAAAAAAGACACAAAGCACACGTAAGTGCCTCTCATAACGTGAAAGATTTCTGTTTAATTTTGTTTAAGTGTTCTGTGCTATCAGTTGCTGCTTGAATTAAATGAAAAGCAATTTCAGTGGTAAACTGAACCCTTAAATGTAAGAAAAAATTTCCATTTTCTTTTGAGCTATGATCTTAAATTATAGCAGTGCCCACTAGAGCTGTTTGAGCTCAGGTTGTGTTGGTGTGTCTGTCATAATAAACCCCTTACTTAAGCAGGATTATGACTTGGCCACAACAATACCTAGCAGAATAAAAGGTAACAGGCAAACTCTTAGTCTCGGAAAGATTTTTTTTAAAAAATATATTTTAAAAAAATTCTCCTAAGTTTATCACTTTAAAGGGGATATTGTTAACATTGTTACTTATTAAAATAAACAGATTTTGACAGCTGTCTCATTTGATCACAAGTACAATTAGGACTTTTAAATGATCCTTGTTTTGAGTCTCCTTTTTAAAACACAACACAGATCGTGTCCATTGTGAGAAAGCATTTGTAATAGCTGACTGAAAATCCAATGGTGATTTTTAGTATTTGAATGAGTGAAATAAATTAAGACAACAACTCAATAACAAAAAACCTTTTCCAAATTATTTTTGCACTGCTTGAAAATCAGCTTCATACCAAAGTAATAATGAACAGTTTATATACATCGTCGACCATTAGGGTCATATAGGAATCTTCTTAAATATATCCTCTGTTTTTAAAAAAGTCTAATCTTGTACTTGAAACTGAATTTAAATAGTCACAGCTGATATAAAATGTCCCTCACTGGTATGTGGCAGCCATTTTAGGTATTCAGGTTGTTTTGTTGTTTCCTACTAGTATTTATACAGTAGAAATACAAATACTTGGAAGTATGGTGAATCCCATCGGCATATCATAAACACAGTGCAGCATTTCAGGATAACAGGTGAATTTCTGATTTTCCTTTGAAAATAACATCTTTGGGTTTTTTAAATAAGATTAGAAAAAATAAATTAAGAAGAAAATCAAGCATAGAAATATAGGACCAATATCCAAACTTTCCCTAAGAATGTTTTGCCCTTTCATCATACTAAGGCACTTGAAGCTTTTTGGAACATTAGTTAATCAATTTCTCAAGGTCTATAAGAAAAGTATGAAAAGTGTATGTTATCCCCACTTCACAGATGAAGAAATTGATATTCAGTGACTTGTTCAGGGCCACTCAGGAAGCCACTGTGGAAGGTCTGAGTATGGACACTTTGCCGCACAGCTCCTCATGCTGCTCCTTTCTTCCCAAAACACATCCCATCTCTGAGGACTGCACAGGACAAATCCATGTAATAAGAGTTTATGGTGGCAAAGATGATGCAAGTCAGTCTACTGACAGCATATAGCTTTTTTGTAGCATCACCTTGGGAAGATATTTCTTAAACTAGATCTGACTACTAATTGTGTAGGCAGCACCATGGTTTCTAGGTCTGTAGTAGCTGAACTCACAAATATGATAGTTGTCAGATTTTGTCCTCTTTGAGCCAAAGCCCTTGCTTCTAACATTTGTGATTTTAGCTACCTATTTGAGAAGTAAGGAAGCAGAACAGGAAAAACATGAGAGTCTGAAGAACTAAAGGTAATTTCCATTTTAATTCCAAGTTACTTGGAATTGTGTTGTGTGAATCCTAACCCAATAACAAATGGGTGAGATTTAAAGGTTCAGCTTGAATACCTTCCCACAGCTGCTAACACAGCCCAAGCTGCAATGCAGTCGCATCTTTCCCAGTTTCTGCTTTTTGATCTGAATCAAGATGATTTGCCCCATTTGTCCCCAGTTCCATTTTAAAACCAGGCAAAATGTATTACTTGCTTCTGGCTCTTAATTCAAGCACATTCCTGCCTGTCTTCATCCCATCATTGACTGCCCCTTTCTACCACAGCAAACCCAAACTATTACACTTTTATGGCCCTTCATGGCTATGGACCCCCCCACAGATCATCTTTTCTTCTGCATCAACTCCTATATTCTCACCTGGGCACTGCCAGTGATGGTAGCCCTCATTCCTCTTCAACCAAAATTTCCTGGAAGCACCCTTATGCTTTTTAGGCGACTGCCCCTTACACTTCAGAGGAGTTCCCCACAAAGTCTGCACAGCCATTGCTTCATATTCCTTCAGCTCTTGCCTTAAAACTCACCTATGCTGTGATGCCGATAAAGCACCCGACAGCAGTTTTTGTGTTGTGACTTGTCCCTATTATACTAATGATAATAATTTCCTTCTCATCTGATGTGCCTCCACTGTGTTGCGTTCACCTGTTGTTCCTTGTCATGTTCATAGAGCCTCCCTGAAAACTCATTTAACTCAGTGTACAGGCTCCCACTGCTTTCAAAGGCTTTGGATCAGGCTCCTGGATGCTAAGTCTCTTCCGTTTTATAGGCACAGTTAGGAGCACAGTGGGTCCTGTCCAAGTAAAAAAGCTTTGTTCCATGACAGATCTCATTTTATCCTAATCCATTTATCCATTTCTACTTTGAATATTCACTTAGGTAGCCACTCAACTAATTCAACTAACTTTGAATTAGAAAATCCCCATCTCACAGGCATTTGAAATTCAAAGCCCCTACTGGACTTACATTTTTTTCAAGACCTACCCCAAAAGACAAACACAAAAGCTTCCCAAACCTGAGGCAGAATGAGCCCATTTCTGGCAGTGACCTCATTTAAGCTCAGAAGTGTAGGAATGTGCAGACTCACACAGAAATTTCTATTTCCATTACGGCACTGACTCCGTATTTCTGCACCAAGTAGTTTGAAGGCAATGTGTACTTCAGATGTCGGTGGGAAAATGGGAGGCTCCTGTGCAAAGACACACAGAGGACCCTCTTCCACCACCTCCCTGTTCTGGGCAGAGGTAACCCAGAAAGGTCCTCCTTATCAACCTGTCAACCATCAGAGAAAGAACAGCAAATTTCAAAGTCAATTCTGGAAGAGTTTGCAAGTTGGCACAAGAGCCTGTAATGGCTCTAAACCTTTAACATTATTTTAAGGCTATATTTAAATATATATGTGTCATTTAAAATAACTCCCATGCCCTCCTCCCATTTGCTATTATTCATTTCAGCACCAATGCAACAGCCAAATGGTTTCCCAGCCTGTGTCGCTAACACTTGCATAATAACTTGAGATCTCACAACCCCTCTATTTATCAAGCAACAATGTTACCAAAAATAACTATATGCATAGCTATAAGGGGAGTTGGGGAGGGGGAGAGGGGGAAAGGGGATGGGGAGATTTGTCAATACAATTTGAAACCTGCAATAAAGAGCTAGCGTTGAAGCTTTAACAGCGTGTAAGTCACTTCTGTTGATGGGGCACTGATCACAAAGTGGAGCCAGAAAAAGAGGGGCTGTGCAGGCCCCTGTACCTGCCTGGAGAGGTGCCAGGGCTGCCAGGCCAACCTGGGGTTCCAGAGTGATGCCACCCCATGCGTTGCAAGTGAAAAGAGGGGGGTTTCTCGGGCAAGAACCCCCAGGAGCCCCTTCCCCACTGCATCTTCACCACCCCGCAGTCACCATGATTTCCCTTGCTGTGCACCTATTCTTAATAGCGTTATTCGCAGCAGATTGATAGGGGTTTAGTGCAAAATGCAGTAGGTTAATCAAGAAGGAATGTCACCGTTGTGTCCATTGTCCAGGTACTGTAAAGTGTTTGTCGTGCGTGTGCCTGTGTCTGTGTGTGGTTTTTCTTTTCAAAGCCTGAGCATTCCTGGGGGTGGGAGGGAAGGAGGAAGGGAGGCAGCAGATCTTTAGAAAGGCTGCTTCATCTGTGAAGTTTACAAAATACCATCAGCACTGCCGAACTAATGAATAACAAGAATGTGTTGTCTCTAGCTTTTATGCAGACTATTCTGAAAAGATTCAAAACTGTGTGGGACCTGCAGTGTTGATCTGCCTATTGCAGGTACAGCTTCAATGATTTTTATCTCAGCTTGGAACACAGAGTGTGTTCTGATACTAATACTGATAAAAGCATAAAGGCTGATGCCATCTGCCATGGCAACTATCAAGATGGCAGCTGCTTTTCATCAGCTTTATCTGAACTTTGCATTAACAGGAATTCAGACACTGTGGGTGCGTTTTCAAAAAGGACATAAAAATGATAGCACTCCTCTGAATAAAACCAATTCGTCAAATATCAACCTACTCTCATCTCCTTTATCTTTCCGGCAAGAAAAACAAAAAGGGGGGGGAAAATTCCATATGTGCTCTCTTTAGATCACCTTATCTCTTTATCAGCCCTAGTCTCTGATGCCAGTGGTATTAGAGGCTTCCACTCACACAGAAGCAGCAGCAGGGCTGTAACCCTAAGAGGCTCTGACTTTGAATCCTAGCACTGGCATCACTGCTACAAATGGGATTCAAATGTGCAGTGTCTGAGGGCAGTGCAATCAACAAAATAGCATGCTAGTGTTCAGAGTCTACCCCAGGTAATAATAGAGGCTTTTCCCAAAGAAAGAAAAAAGGAAAAAAGAAAAAAAGAAATTAAGGAGGAGAGGGTAAGAAATAAGGAGAGGAAAAAAATGTTCTAGTAGTAATTCTAAGGGGTTTTTTTTATTCCTCAGCAATGGTTTACAGCAGGTACACCTTCTCCATGTTCATTAGCAGTGCTAGAACATGACAATTCACTACAGAAAAGATTCTAATTGCAGCTCACAAGCTTTGTGTTGCTGGCTATAAAAGTATATATGAAATATAAATATAAGATGGTAGTATACTAACATATTAGAATGCTGTTACACTTCTACTAATTTTGCTATTTTCCAGAAGGTTATTTTCCCTGAATTTTTTCCTCTGCTAATTAAATCTTTATTTGATTTTTTTTTTTTTTCGGTTTAACTTAGCATCTGGCTCTCTCCTTCTCGGAATAAATTTTATTGAATTTTAAGTAGATATAGATATATAATGGATGTATCTAAACAAAAAAAAAAAAAAAAAAAGAAAACAATGATACTAAACTATACACACACTGGAATCCAAAAATTTACAAAACATGTTCTCAAAAGAGTGTTTGTTGCTACTACAGATTGCTTTGGCAAGTAAGACTCAAATGCTTGAATGTTACTGAAAGAAAGCCTAATTAGAAAGCAGAATTAGACACAGAAGGCAAGTTAGACGTAGAGAGGACAAGGACCAGAGACTGGGTTGTGCAAAATACTGAGTGACTTCAGCTGTCCAAGAAGTCAGTGGCAGTTGAAGGAGCTCTCTGGCATCGCAAGTCAAGCCCCAAGGGATTGAGCTTACTCAAAGCAAGAATAGCAGACCAAATCATCAGGGGTTGTAAATCAGTTTAGCACCACAGCAGTCAAAGCTGGGGCCTGAGCTGGGCCAAAGGCAGTGGCAGCTCGCTGGCTATTTGGCCCAGAAGCTCTCAAGGTTGATAGGAATCCACAGATCCACATCTAAATTAAAACTGTGAATTGTATTAGTAATAATGTTGTCTGTTATAAAATACTTCTCTTCCTTCTCAATATTTGCATCTGGAAAAAAATACTATTAAATACCTGATTCTGCTACAGCAACATGGTCGTTGGAAGCCAGGGAGGAGTGAAATAGCTGAGACATAGAAAAGAGATTATTACGTTTTCCCTCTGCAATCCACTGTTTCAAACATGCACTCATCTTCTCTTTCTGTTGTTGTGTATATACTAACCGAGGCTAGTAGGCAGGGTAAGACAACCTCCATTTTCAACAATGTGAAAAGCAAGAGCAAAAAATGTCTACTAAATTTCAGTAAAGCAAGAAAGTAGTATACAAAAACCAAACTTTCTCCAGATTTTGTTTTCCAGTGCTTCCAGTCCAACCCAGATCCTCAGTTACTGCTGGGACACTATTGGGGCATCTAAATTAAGGGAGTTCTGTAAATTCAAGAGAGTTTCATTTCAGCAAAATGCCCCTCCCTAAAACTAAAACATAAAAAATGTTAACTGATATCTTTTTTTAAGGTCTTGTAGGGTGATGAAAAGCTGCAAGCCCAAGGAAACCACATGGAGCTCTTACTGTCTTCCAGTAGCTTGCTCCAACTTATGTTTAAGATACCTTGATATACCTAGAAGGAATACAAAGAACTTGAGGAACCTGAGCGATGAGGAGCTTGAACTGCTGAAACTTTTGTTATCCTTACTACAGGGACAGGAGAGTCTTTGTCTCAGAGCCATCAGCCCCACAGCATTTTTAGTCACTAAAAATATTTATCTAAAAAAAGAAAGTTAAAATTGCCTTCCACTAGAAAGTAACAGCAATAAAAAAAAAAAGCATAGAAAAAATTAAACTAGGAAAGTAAAAGCAGAGCTGACACCACATAGACTTTTAGGACACAATTCTGTGTGTGAAAAAGTCGATTCACCTCTCCCCCTTGCAAGAACATATTATTAATGTTTTATGTCTACAGCAAAAGATAAACACTTTCTGGAATGGGGTGAATGAAAGTGTACACAGAGCCACCACATTGCTCTGTGCTGGCTACTCTTCTTGGGAGCTACAAGGGCATTGATTTTTCAATAAAGAAAGCAACAGGGAGAATTTGAAGTCTTACCAAAAGAGGGACAATTCCATTCTCTAATAAACCCACCTTCATAATCCTTCTGGTTCTTTATGACTCTAGAGCTTTACTGTTGCCATCCATTGCTTTTATCATTTGAAGGCAAACAGAGTTTTGCCATTCGTTTCCAGGCAAGCAGGAGTGGTGAAAAATGTCATAGCTTCTGAAACTTTCTTTCCAACACAAAGACAAGAGAGGTGCTTCTCAGATTAAAGTGTTCAGAAAAGACCTCCACCCTCCCTCCCTCCAGCACCCAGGAAAATGATCTAAAAGTTGTGGCAGATAAAGCATTAAACCAGCAGTTGAAGAAGGAAACAACATTATTAGCTGTGCAAATAGATCATAAGCAGCTAATCAGGAGGCCACATTTGGAATAATGGGTACAGCAGTGAAAAGGGTATTACAGAAACTGAAACAGTACAGCTGAGGATGGCCAAAATTATATGAGAACTGAATTATTTGAAACTTTTGAAACAATTGCTCCATGCTCTTCAGTAAGGAAAAGAGACAAAATAAACACAGAAAAAAGCAAAGCAGAATGGAGAACTCCATTACCTAAAAGAAAAGACTGTCAAGTTGGAAAAATAAAGTCAGTGAGAAGCAGGCTATTAAAAGTGGTGTGATTAAACTCTGTTCAAGTCCCTATGGAAGTCAGTGGAGTTTGCCATCACCTCACTAGATTTACAATGTTGTTCCTGGAGTGGGATTTCTTCAAAAGATGGAAAAAAATAAATATAGGGTATGTACATTAAATAGTACATGCTGCACAGTCTTTACAAATTGTAAATTAGTTAGGTAAGTATTTGGAAAACAATATATATGAGAATAGTATTGCTAATAAAATTATTCTGAAATCATTGAAGGTACCTTGGCTTAGAAGAGTAGAGGAACTAGACCTGCATGATGAAACTAAGTATGGACTTTTCCATTCAAAAACAAGAGAAGCCCAATAGATACCTTATCACCTAGTACTCACAATGCCCTACCTCTACTCAATACCACAACTCTGCCTAGACTGCGCAGCATTTTCCTCACAGTCTGATCTGGACTCCCAGTTCAAAAAAGACAAGGAACTACTGGAGAGAGTCCAGCGGAGGGCAAAAAAGATGATGAGGGGACTGGAGCATCTCCCATATGAGGAAAGGCTGAGGGAACTGGGTCTGGTCAGCCTGGAGAAGAGAAGACTGAGAGGGGATCTCATCAATGCTTATAAATACCTTAAGGGCAGGTGTCAAGAGGATGGGACCAGACTCTTTTCAGTGGTGCCCAGCGACAGGTTGAGGGGAAACAGGCACAAACTGAAGCTCAGGAAGTTTCATCTGAATATGAGGAAAAACTTCTGTACTCTGAGGGTGGCAGAGCACTGGCACAGGCTGCCCAGAGAGGTTGTGGAGCCTCCTTCTCTGGAGATATTCAAAACCCACCTGGACGCGATCCTGTGCAACTTGCTGTAGGTGCATCTGCTTTGGCAGGGGTTGGACTAGGTGATCTCTAGAGGTCCCTTCCAACCCTGACCATTCTGTGATCACCAGAGCACAAGCTGCTGCAATATATTTCATTCAGATTCAATGGGCCAAATCTTAAGTGGGATTTAGGTAACCATCTGCATCCTTTTGCACTTCAATGGCTTTGAAAATATGGTGCAACTGGCCCAGGTCACTCTCCTGATATACGAGCTGCCTTGACAGCATGCTCCTTAGCAAAGATATAAAGAGCAGTAATACATGGACACACCGGACTGAGCTTTAAATTAGGGGAGATTTTATAGATTTTTTGGTTAAAGTTGGAGATTTTGAGATGCAGGACCATGCTGTTCTCATTGAGACACTGATAAATTGTATTTATGCTTACCTTTTTTCTCATTTAAATTTTAAAATTGTAAGATTTAGTGCAATATGCAGCCTCAGAGAGGAAGCAGCCTGCAGGTCTCTGCAGTATCTCATCCTTTCACATAAGGTGGCCTTTGACCTCTGCACCTCTGCCCACAGCCTTATACAATGTCAGGTCTGTTTGCGTGCAGCAAGGAGTCTCATTCCAGTTCAGTGGGACTACGTGCACAAGGAAGTATAAAATATTGCTGTCTATTATTAATAATGGCAAAAAATCTGATGCCTGGCATTGAAATTATTTTGACACATTAATATCACATTGTAACTGTGTCATCAAGGGGGGGTGGGGAGGGGCTCTGCACATTTTGCTCTTCAATTAGTCTGCAGTTGTAATGGTCTGGTAATGGGGTCTCCATAGAGTTACACTAAAATTGCTTTCCCCATCCTCATCTTATATTGTAATGGCATTGGAGCAGGGTCTTCACAGACATGCCTTGCAGTCATCATTCATCATCATGAAACTGGTATTCTGCTAAATAAACTTTCCGGGACTTTTAAAATGTGATATGAACTCATCATTCAAGCAAACTGAAAGTTGGCTTGACATGGAAAAATTTCAAGAGAAGAAAGTTGGGTAGCTGTTTTGCAAATGCAAATACTGTGGCTGCTATGAAACCTTTATAGTTCTCACGGTCTAAGTCCACTTAAAGGATTAAAAACTTAATCCTGAAGTCTTTTTGCAGAGGAGATACCCAAGTGTTGCACATATTATATTTGATTTCAGGTAAAATATTCCACAGCTTATTTTGTTGTTTGGAAAACTTAAGTGTGCTTACTGGTCACCGAATACATCACTGAGCAGACTCCGCCTCACACACACACTCCTCGTGAGGCCATGACGGCAATGGCTCTGAAGTTGGCACAGTCTTCCACTTTGGGTTTCATTTAGAGGAAACAACTCATTTCAGTGATTCCGTGAATCAGATTTTAAAGATCTCTTACAAAATGTTCCAAGGATCAAGTCACTTTTAGTTTCCTTACAAAGCTGTACTTTATCTGTATCGTGTCCATATGTGTGTGCTACTGAAAAATAAAGCAGAGAGTATGTAGTAAAAGATCAACAGTTATTCTGTCTTTATCTGATGGGGACACTTTTCTGCACAAAAGCTGCCCTTATGCAGTCCAGAACATGTTCAAAACAGACCAAATTTAAATAATTAACAGGTGCTCTGCACTGGGAGAAGAGCACCTACCTAGGACCTTGCAGATAAGTTGTTCTAGCATGCTTTCCTTGATACTTAGTCTGTTCCATCATGAAAGACTGTCAGCGGATTTTGGCTTCGCTTCTCTTTGGCTTCACTCTTACACTTCTCACACACCGTGCTTTCTAAGGAAGAGATGTCTGATTTTTTACTCAGGTGCATTTGAGAGGAGAATCAGATACCACAACTGAGACTCAAAGCTGTTACTACAACCAGATCTCAAAATCTTAGTGCAACTCCTGCATAAAAATTCAGAATACAGCCTCTATGAGCCAAGACTGAGTTGTAATGGGAATGATGGCAATGATGTAACTCAGTAGAAATGGTGGGTAAAAGCCAGTGTTATTGCTGTTCCACATCAAGGTGAGGGACCATGCTCTGGGGACCATGCACGGTCCCTTTCCGTGGGAGAACATGGAAAGATCACGCTTGGTCCCACAGCGCAGAAGTTCATAGTCTTGACTTGCATTTCTCAGGCATTGCGTTTGACAGGAGATGGATGATCATAGACAATCATAAGAGGGAAAGGAAGGGAGGACTAGAAGGGGCATTTATTCATGCGTGGGGGACTGGACTCCCTCACCTTCGGCACATACCACAATGAACAGTGGCTCTGCAGCCTGCGTTTGGGCTGGGTTGGATCATTCTGGCTTGATGGCAGTGTGCACTCATTTCACATCTTTAAATGAATGGCACAGCATACTAAACGATGAAGAATAAAAGTAGTAACTTTTGACAGTTTTCAAGGAAAGGATGCTGTTGGTAGCAGAGCAGGCTAGCAGCAACAGGAGAAAGAGAAAAACCAGGGATATAATGCAGTATTTCCACAGGTAATTTGATCACAACCCCAGAAGCACAGAGTACTTGATGTTACCCCAGGCTTTGACAGGGGTTTTTTGGCATGCCTGGAGAAGACGGCATAGTGAGTGTTGACTCATACCACCTGCCCACCACAAAAACTGCCACAGCCTGCTGCAAGGTTTAAAATCAGTAAGTGCTTGTGTCTTTAGGTCACAAATGCTTTCTATATAATTTACACAAAGAGTCTGCAACAGAAGAAAAAAGAAAGATGCCTATTTTCTCAAGTTATTGCAAAAATAATTGAACAATCAAGAGGTCTTTCACCTGTTACAATGCACACCCAAACTAGAAGTCTTTTTTTTTTTGCTGGTAGACATCACGCTGGGCCTAGAATTTAAGATACAGATTGATTGATCTCTTTAATCTAATATTTGTTCATGGGGAGGCTGTTATCTTTATTGTGGTGACACCTGCTAGTGTCGTTATAGTTAAAGGCTTACTGTATTTCTATTACAAATGCTGGTTTGGGGTTTAATATATCAGCAGGTTTGCATCGCATTGGGCTAAACACTGGCCTAGGAGTTGTCAATCCTAAGGCACACAGGCAATTTTTTTAAACCCCAAACTGTTCTGTTCAGGGCTTTTTTTTTTTTTAATAGAATGGCTAAAATACTGAGGGAGGAGGAAACAATTGAAGTAGCATGGATTTCAACAAGCAGCTGATACAAAGTCTCACTCTCAAAGCTCTATATTCAATACAAATTAAAATCAATGTGTGAAGATGTTGTCACCTAGCTTGACAAACAGGCTGATAAACCACCCAGAGATGTAGTTCCAAGTGACGTGACATATCTTGTGGTCTACCGAGGCCAGTTTGAGCCACCCTGCTAACATAAAATGGTCCGAATGCCAGCAGAGCTAGCTGCTTTAGGAGAGCTCCGCATAAGGGAATGCTCCAGTGGCACAGACGGCTGCCTCATATGCACTAACTGCTGATAGAGGGGTAAGCAACAGTAAGAAAAAAAAAAGAGTAAATGTTCCTGTTTGTTGAAGTGGGTAAACTGTTTGCTGTGCAGTTTAGTTTACTTTGAATCGCACTGCTGGGGGTAACGTGTCCCTCGGAGCAGAGAGTCGTGTCAGTCGGGGCATCTCTGGGCATAGGCAGAGAGCGTAAATGGGGGTGGACCTGGGGCTGCTCTACCCTCGGTGAGAAACTATAGCAGCAGTTAATTTCATGTCACACGAGGGGAACAAAGGCACCCTGAAGCTAATTTAGAACATCTTTCTAAGAAGTGGAATAAATTATTCTAAGCAAATCATCGTGCTGACATGGAAAATATTACTTCCAGGACAAGATCTAGCTTTCTTAGTCTTCTCCATTTTTCCCTTTGAGTTAAATTTTCTAAATTCCTTTCCAGTCCCATGTCAGTTTTCACAGCTCCACCACGTGCGTTTCCACTGTCTCACTCCATTTCTGCACAGCCCACTATCCTCTGTCTTTTTACAGAGATGAGCGGGTCTCAAATATGATAATATGCCACATGGTAAGAAATTCTCTCTAAAAAAGCTGGCACCTACATTCTGAGTACAAATCACGTGTGCTTATCTCACTTTCATACACAGTGTGGGTGCTGGTGTGCATGTGCCCACACAGATTCGGCGGGCTAATATCCAAAACTCACCCTCTCCCTAGGATCTTCCTCTATTTTTAACTCAGACACACCAAATACAGACTTGAGCCTGAGGTTTCCTCTAAACTGGCTACTTCTAAGGATCACTCCCTGAACTCCTCTCCTTAGCCCTTCCCTGGTCTTGGCACCTGAGTTGGTGCTCAGGAGACCTGCCCGATCTGCTGCCAGGATGAGTCAGACATGGGACTGGATCATCACGCAGGTCCTAGCACACCATTTTCTTTTGCACGTGTATCTGCAATCAAATACATCCATTTTACATTCAAAACACACAAAACTGGGGAACAGAACACCACCAGCTCTGCAGAAAATGTCATCCTCCTTCATCACCCCTACAACACAACTCAACCATTTATCTGTAAAGGGTGGATGAAATGGGAAAATAGCCCACTCTAGACTATCTATTCTCCCGTTCTACCTAAAAATGAAGTAGTGTATTCTTCTCTGTCATTTTTGTGTTTTTATATACACATACACACACATTGGTCACATGCCTGCTGTTTTTATATTCCAACTGACGAACTAGATTTTTTTACGTGCATTCTACCTTGTTCTCTATCTTCAGATTCTTCATGCAGTTTCTACTTCTCCAGGAATTTCACCAATTCATCACAGTGAACATGGTTATTTTTTAATTGCTATCCATACTGTAGTAAATATAAATGACAAAAATCATCAAACATATGTTGCCTAAGTTGTATAAATATGCATATATGTTAAAGATGTGGTAGCAGGCAGGTGCACAGGAAATCTTCATAAAGTTAACAGCTACTGCAGCAATAATAAACTGATGTTACCCTTTCAAATGCTACTCAGGATTTTGCAAGCATTAGCCACCACCGTGTGATTTGAGCAGTGCCACTAATACAGATATAGTCAAGCTGGCAACTTCTCCCCCCGTCTCCCCCTTTTCTCTTACAAAGAAATAGAATGAGTTTATTAAAGTATAGATGCCATTTTCATCTTGCAACGTTAACTGTGTTGTCTGTATCCCAAAGGTACTGAGCCAGTCAACGCAAACAGCTGTGCCACCTACTTGCAACAGTTGTACACCCACCAGAAAGCACGGGTAGGAGGAGCAGGTTAAAGCGAACCGTAAAGCTGCTAGTGTACCTCACTTTGCAGTTTACCCACTAGCTCGAGGGAAATTTCATCCCTTTGGAGAATATGCATTGTATGTAGAGCTCGTAGCACAGAGTATTCTTTTGCTCTCATCTCCTATAAACCACCTACTGCATTTTTATGTTCTACAATCACATACACCAAAACAGTGTTTAGCAAATTAACATCAAGCTAAATAAAAGGCATATCAACCAACTTAGCAGGCAGCTTTTAGATGCTTGTGTACTGAGGATGTTGGGTGATCCGTAGGCTAAGATAGCTGTATTTCCCTCATATTCTCATTATTTGCTTTTAGTATAATTGGATGAGTTTATCAGGAAAATTAATTCATTTTCACAGGTTTTATCAGTAGCCCTGATTACTGCAACATGAAGGAATAAGGCAAGCTGATGGAGGAAGGCACTGATTCAGCACATCTCCAAGGGCAGCCTACACAGACAAGATTTCTGCAGAAAGCTCACAGTGTGACAAAACTGCCCTTCCACTCCATCCCTTCATGAGGTGAATCCCCAACTGCAGAAACCCTCTGTGCACAACCACGGGCAAGTGCAGTGCATTCAGGGCTATACACGTGTGTGTGTGTGTGTGTGTGTGTTGCAGAGGGCAGGGAATGCATGTGGTTGCTTGTGTGCAAGTGCAGCACATTTTCAACTTCCATCTCAGATAAATGGGCTTTGTTTGCTTTCTGTAAGAGTCAATGAAAAAGCATCTCTTCTCCTCTGTTTCAGGACTGAAGTCTTGCTCATCGTAGGCCAGCTATGATGTATTTGTTCAGCAAAGGTTTTGTCTCAGAGATAAGATGCGACAGGATGTAAAGAACTAGAAGTAGCAGCATGTTACATGCAATACAGTCATGCAGTTGTCCAGTACTTCTAGGTCCTGCTACCTCTTAACACCAACAGCATCTCACAAGGCAACATAACAAACTAAGACTTCTCTGCTACCATTAACATCCACAGCACAAACAGAACACCTGCAGTTTTACAACGTGATGTTTATTTAAGGACAGATCTATCTATCAGTGAATGTCTAGACCTTGTAATCCTCATCCTCTGATACAATAACAGGAACACAATCAGTACTAAGTGTTCATTTAGAAAAAGAAATACTTTTAACTACAGCACAATTAGTTGTGAGTTTCTTCCTGCCTCTTCAATATAATTAACTAGGGCTTTATCTTACCATTATCCCTGTATGCTTTAGGGACTCAATCTAGGAACTTCTTCCTCATAGGACTCTAATATACTCTTATCTTTTTGTATTAATTGAGTTATCTCATACTGTCACAGAGGCAGTAGCTGAAATAGAGATGCAGAAAGAGAACTGCAGTCGCTCCTGAACGTTACTTGAACTCAGAGAACTTCAACTAGGGAAGTGTTTTGTCAGCCAGTGCAGCCCATCCAGGGGTCTGGTTTCCCCATCCCTGGAGTGTGGGCAGGGAAATCCTACTGATAAAGACAGCTCCATTATCCCACTCAAATCACACCGGAGTTACTTGAAAACCAGTTGTCTCGCTTTGTCTCAAGAGCACTGGGGATCATCTCTGATCTTCTGGGAAGTCATTTCCAGAAAACCTCAATGGAATATGACAATGCACAAATGTTGCTGTGTCAGCAATCTCTGTATAGGTAACAAGTGAGACTAAAAACACACATAGCACATAACAAGAAACCAACATGCTTTATTTCTGTCTTTTCTGCATCATGCTGTGTACTGCTGTCAGTATGTGTTTTCCTGAAGCTATACTGTGTTCTGATTTCTCACTTTCAAGGAAATTATTGTTGCTAAAATCCACTCCCCACACACCCCAAAAATGATTGCTTAGTACAGCAATTGTAGTCATGCACATGACACTAATCTTTGAAGCCATACTATTTAATGCCACGATGGGAAAGGATAATAAGTTGAAAAGCAGGAAAAATGAAAGTTGCAGCGTTCAGGTCTGCAGTGATACACAGCCTTAGCAAGACCAAAAGAGCAATGCTACTAACTAAAGCAACTGACCCGACCAAATGGTCATCTTCAGTTCAGAGACACCTGCTGTGCTCATTCTTACCATGATCTTCTGAGGTGGGCTCATCAAAGTGTCAGTCTTCCTAGGCGGATGTGTAATCACTGTAATACTACGTATTGTTTAAATTGTCAAAAGCCAGGAAATTCAAGAGGACCAGATCCCAGAATCTGGCCTTTAATTTATAAACAAACAAGGAAACAAAATTCTAGCCCTGGCATCTGCCGAAGTGAACCTACTAAATAAGAGCTGGGTTTGCATACACAGACTTGCACCAGCAGACCTGTGAACCGAATCTCTCTGAGGACACATGAGTCTCCCAAGCAGCTAATCTGATGGGGCTGTAATGTGCAGGCGCAACTGCTCACCGCTTATCTCCCGGAGGGCTACCTGTACAGTAGCATGTAAGGAGGGTGCTTTGTGAGCAGATCGCAGAAAGTTAAAGCAAAACCAGTAATTTTGAAGAGTGACTGCCAGAAACTTTTTGTGTTTTCAATACAGTTTGCGGTACTACAGACCCCTGAAGGGGTCTTGCAGACTCCAAAGGTAGTGGGTCCCTAAAGCCTGGATCAGATTAGGTGAAAAATCACATCCAGCATAGCTCTGCATGTCCCCCAGTATGTACTGCAGTAATGGACTGAAGAAACAAATCATATAAAGTCAGATACGTCTTGTTAAGTGTAAGGCCCCTGTCCTTCCTCTGTCCTTGGGGAAAATACAGCTGAGTCTACTCAATGAAGTTGGAAGCGTTTACGTATCCATTCTTTTAACTCTAGAATGAGTATATAAAATAGGTCCATCGCACTCTAAATATCTTCATGACAGGTATCTAATCTCAGGAGAGATGAACCACTGATGCCCAGCAAGTGATGTTGAAGAACAGGACTCGGAATTCAAGACTCCTGAAGTATCTCAAGGTACCCCTCCCTCATACTTGAGGACTGGAGCAAATGGTCCTTCTGGCATACTGAACCCCATAGTGATTGCTCCAAAACCCAGCTGTGTTTCCCATCTCATCTCACATGCCAGAAGCCTCAGTGGGTCCCAGTCCAACTGCTAACCCCTCTTACCTTTGCAGGTGTGTGAAACTCTAATACGAATCAACACAGCAGGGCAGATTTTTATCTGGTAAGAACGCCTGCATAGTCCCACTTAAACTGGTGGACTGTTGTGTCTTATACAAGCCAAAGAGGAGATTTATAGGAGGGGGGTAAACAGAGGGGTAGTGTCAACTCTGAACACTCCATAACTGAGATCAGGCTGGAGTGAATACCCATAAAATAACATTGCTTGTAGCATTAATTTTAATGCTGAGGACTTCATCATGAGGGCTGTCCAGTCCAAGTCTCTGGGCAAAGGTTATTTCAGTTTCAGATGCAGTTTACAGAGAATTTCTTTTGCCTAGACACAGGCAGACACAGGTATCAACTCATATATTCACATATCAGCAAGTGGAGTTTCTGATGTAAGAGGGGAATGTGCAGGGAGTTACTGGGAAGCCTCCAACCTCAGCATTTCTCTTTCAGGATACTTCCCTGTGCTCTCCCTGTATAACTCCATATTTCTCCTTATTAAGAGCATGACTTGATCCCAAAACAATACACATAAATTAGAAGTTCAATTACCAAGACCAAGTAATCACAATTAATTCATTTGGATATGATCTAGAAACAAACAAACAAGAAAGCCATTGCCTTAAAGAAAGGCTTATTTTCCTACATGGGTACGCTTGAAAGGAATACGAGAGGGACTTAAACAAATGGACTAGCTCCAAATAATAAAGTACCAGTTTAAGAAAAATGCACAGGCCAAGATTACAGCAAATTATACACTCCTATACCCAAGCAGCATTCACACTCTTGAATTAGAAATATGCACGCTTAACTCCAAGGATCAGCACAGAGCCCTTAGCCTATAATGAAATTTCCTTAGCAAAGAAAACTGTATTTTTCACTTCTTTTATCTGCAAATGGCTTTACTATTTCTTATTAAACTTTCAGTAAAAAAAAAGGGTCTGTGACTGACAGTGAGTGCAGTGTCTGCTCAAAAGGCAGAAGTTTAAGAAAATTATAACAATCAAAAATTACCTGTTCTGTGAGAAACAATTAGGCAAGCTGAAGTATAGACACCATGGTGCACTCAGCCTGTAGTCCCCAGAAACAAAGCATTTCTGGGCCATGCTAGACTGAGAACATTAGTATATAAACCGTACCAAGGCCTGAACTGAGGCCCTCCCCACATCCTTTCAGATCAAGCAGGGAGAGGAAAGGGCATAGCTTTATCTCTGTTCTCACCCGTTAATCTGGCTGCCCACTCCATGGATGTCAAGGAAATAAGGTTAAGCCTGAGGGCCAAATTCTGGTTTCACTTACTGTTACACTCTGTCATCCAGATTTGGTGAATGCTTTGCTGATGTGACCAGAGCTGTTCACAACACTTTTAATTGCTGCTGTTTCAAGATGCCAGGAACTTTTTCTTCACATCGGCTAGAGTCAGTCTTTAAGTTTTTTTAAAACCTGAGATTTACCCAAAGGAAAGGAATTCAGGAAAACCCCTTACAGGCCAGGGCTTCTCCATAGCCTTAGAAGCCCCTCTGGAAAGTGTCTAGCTTCTCAGAAAAGGAATATAACCAGCTGACTCCAAGTGACACTTGATCAATAATGAGATATTCAGAAGGAGTCTTAATTTTATCTAACCAGAGGGATGAGACTATCATCTTCCCTGACAACCAAAAACTCAGCAGAGACCTCTTAAAGGGAATCATCTCCATTAAGTTGTTGCCTGCTTGCAAGCAGTAGCAGTAATGGCACTCACCAGCTTTCAGCTGGAAGTGATTGGAGGAGAATGCAGCAGGTAAATTAATGCTTTGCAGGGGCATTGCACATGTACCCGTAGCATTATGTCATTGTGGCACTCATCCATAGAGTCTGCAGGGACTTGCAATCACTTCTAAGATTATGTCTAAGGTGCTAGGATGCCCCAGAAGGTAAAGCGTATCTGTTCTGCAGCAATGTGTGTGCGTATGTGTGCGTGCGCACAGCTTTTCCACAAATCCTGTTTCATGGGTGCATCATAATGCCAGCGTAACACCTTTTAAATGAAAAATTTAAATTAAAATGTAACGTTCTAAAAGACCATTTGCAGTTCACGACACTGCAAAAACTTACTCTGTTTTTTTTTTTTTAATTTACACTATGATAACATTGTTATTACTCCTCAATAAGCTTTTTAATGAAGAGCAAATATTTAAAATGGCAGGTTGAGGACCTAAATACATAAATCTTCTTTTTAAAAAAGCTTGTATTTTTGGAGACTGACACATGCTATTGTTAGTAAATTTCAATATTTAGTCAATACTAAATAACATAAACAATTCATAATTTCTTTAGACAGTTTATTTCCAGCTGCACAGCTTATAGATGAGGGAAATGAAATTCTTCTCAGGCAGACAGTATGAACTTCCCATGACTTAGAGAGGAAAAAAGAAAGAAAAATTTATCTCCAAAGCTTTACGCTTGTGCTTGCCAATGCTGAGTTGGGTAATTGGTCTGACAAAGACAGAGGAACAGAAAAAAAAGAAGAAAAAGAAAAAAATAAAGAAGTTCCAGTAAAAAGAATAATCTTTGATGTAATAGAACAAGAATCAGACCAACAGCCAAAGACAAGGAGTTTTAGGAACAAGAAAAGAGGGAACAGTCTGACTTGCTAATAAATTAGGAGATTCTGAGGTGCACAAGACATAAAAAAGAACGCCTCACATAGGTAATGGTTGAAGACATTTTATGAACCAAGCAGATGATAATTCATCTTCTCTGTGATGTAACTCAACACTGTTTAGTCCCTTCTTAACAACCCTTCAATCAAGTCTCATTTCATTTAAATCACACTTCAGCCACCTCCTACAGGAGAGGACTTGCAGATTTTCCTCTGGTAATATATTTCTATAATCTCAGAATGCCCAAAACCCCTCAAATTTTATTTTAACTTCTACAATGAGAAAGTATCTAAGTAAGACAGAATTATGAAACCGAGGTTACAAAACATGTCACTTGTTCTCAAAAAATTAATCCCATAGTGTTTGCAGTCATGTACCCATATACCTTGCATTAGGTCTCACCTTATGTTGCATCTATATTTGGGCTGTAGCAGGTTTTCGTGTAACCTAAGTAAACTTTAGTTATAAAACAATTATTAGCATAAACATGAATAATGTTTTTGAGTCAGATTCTATCATCCCAGCTGTAGGAAAACTTAGCGGTATGAAGCTGAAATTAATACTTACTACATAGTCTCTCTCACTTTCACCAACTCTGTGACTTCTTAGCCCAGATGTACATCTCTACTTTTTAGATCAAGGTCATATGTCAAGTATGTCCAGAGCAGATAAGCTAAGTCTCTTCCTCAGTTGAAATGACAAGTCCTTTGTTCTCCCAAAAGCCCAACATTTACTCAAAATTGCGTAGGTTTACCAACCTCTAACCTGATGAGTTTAGCATCATTTCTATAGGTATTAGTCAATCTTTTCAGAAGATTTTTAGATACATAGCTGCATTGTACAAGTCAATAATTCTTTATAAAAGGTCTTCAGGCAAAATACATGGCTAGTCTGAAATGAGTTTTGATTTAGTAGCTTGCAAGTTATCTCAGGAAAAAGCAGGAAACAGCCACATTTTCAGAGCAAATACGATTCACAGTGGATCAAAAAGTTTGCCAAAGACTATAGAAACATTTGGAGACTGTGGAGATGCAATCTCACTCATATTCTACCATGATGTCAACATAAAAGTTCTTGCCTAAATTCAGTTCCACCATGATGAATAGCACGTAGCTTCATTGCATTATGAGACTTGAAACCTGTTGGTCTCAATTTAAATTGAGATGATAGCTAAGCACATCTACTTTCAACATGAACCAATCAAAAAAAGATGTGATTTTCCATAGAAACATCTCTACCAATAGTTTATATATGCTGAAGTAGCCAATTACATCTTGGCACACTCAAAAATACATAGCAACAGCAATGACAGCATGGCAACAGCAGCTGCTGCACAACGGAAAAATTAGAAAATTACTCTTTAGAAAAAAATATATTCTGTTAATTCACTTTGTTTACATTTTCTTTCATGAAATAGTTTTAGAAAACACTGTATGTGTAGCTAACTCTTCTTGTGTACCTCATTACTAGATGGGTGAATTAAGATTATTAACAAAAAAATTCCTTGTAGTCAGAAGTTGCCTTCCACCATGAGTATAATTCTGCACATGGAAAATCATTCAGAAAGTATGGGAATTTCATTTTACTTCCTCCCAAATGAAGGTATACCAATGTGCATAAGCTGACTACACTTTTCATAGCCGGTATGTTGACTTCGGTGTGACAGGACAACTGCCCTAACCAGTGGGACATTACCTGACAACCCACAAATGGCCTGGCCGTGGTGGAAAGCCTGATTCTTCCCTCAGGCGAAGCTGTCATATGTTCTCCTCGCACGGTATGACATTTGCCATATGATCAGATGTATTTACATGAGTATGCACTTAAAAATACATAAACGGAGGGAGGGGGTTTTAAATAGCCATGGTGGAAATACTGTTTTTTTAAAATGTTAAGGTCCAGCTCCTGCCTCCGCAAGCATATGTTTCACTTCCCCTCTCCCCTTCCCAGAGGAATGTCCCACTTTTATTATGGGACAGCACCCACAAGAGTGGTTATACTGTGCTTGATTTATACTGTGACAGTGATGATATAGAAGTGAAGAAGCAAAGGGTTGTCAGCACTTTCTCAGAGGGGCATGACGTGGCTGTCCCCATCGAAGTGCCACCTGCGTGTAAACCAGAGCTGCAGAACGTGGCAGTACACTACACGCATTTTTGCAGGGAGGTGACATGAAGGCAAAAAAAAACTATGCAAGAAATCTAGTAATTATGTTCACAGTGGCTGTGTCATGTGTTCAGATAATATTGCTTGTGTTTTATCTGTTTGTAGATTTGTACCTTATTCCCCTGGATATGAAGTAACCCATTTGTGCCTCTATAGTTAAGGATTAGGCAGTTTCCCTAGTCTAAATCCTGCCATTCTGTAGCTATTAGCATCTGCAAAGTTAATCTACTCTCTGGTAAGGCACAAATAGATTTTGACATACCAAGAGTGACTACATTTGAGCTGATCAGATAGAGCAGAGTTATGTTAATGGTATGTAAGTACAGATTCTAGCAATGCCAGATAAAGAATTTCAGCTTTACCTTGCTCCTTCTAGTACTTAGGGCTCAGTTTGGAGGCTTAATGTTTCTTTGACAGTTGTTTTGTTTTGCTTCATTGCTTTGCAAGCCCACATCCAGGAGAGACAGGTGAGCCCATGCTCACCTCACATGTGTGAAGCCACACAACCCTTCACTGAGGTTGGGTACTATGTCCTTCCCTCCGTGTAACCAGAGATTGTCAGGGCCCTCATGGCAGTCATCTCTGCACCTAAGCTCACGTCCCTCCTCTTGGTCCTGCCAGGCCAGCTCTGTAGGCATGGCCTGGCCCAGGGTCACATCTCCCTCATCCCGTCCTCGCCCGCGGTGCTCCAAGGCACCTGTGAGATGTCTAGGCCCAGTTTTGCAAGGTATTGCTCCATCTGAACCAGAGAAGACTGCCCCGGAGATCCCAGAGTGTCTGCCTGAAGGTGAGAGAAGACCAGTGCTTGAAAGGAAAATATATTTTCTCTCACTTACATTAAAGCATCTTTAGATACAGCAACATTTTCTTCAAATTTTCTCTTCTGCTTCCTAGCTCTGCTTGGCCCAGAAAGTGGACTCCAGATGAGATGAAAGTTAATCTGTCCAGGGCAGCCTTTCCACTGTCCTCTTGTCCCTGCTCAGTTGGTGGTTTGGAGAGTTTTGAATGCTGTTTTTGAACCCATCCACATAAAAAGCTGCTCTCTAAAATGACCTTTGAACATGACTGAGGGAAGACAGTATTCTCTGAATTGCTGCTTATTGTCCTGCTTTTACACATGTTATTTATACGCTTCATCTTCCACTTGTCCTGCTGTTATCCCATTGACCAGGTTCATAGCAGTCATGGCTATGATAAAAATCATTATTATCGGTTATAGTTGCTCTACTTCATTTTAGATAACACTTCTCTTGGCCGAGAATGGAAGGGTATGTACTGCTACTAGTAGCTCTTATCATTTCTCAAACTGTCACTGAACAGTCATTATTGTCCTTCCACTTCTCCTTCTATTGTGAGAACAGTTAGTTATCCTACTTCTCATAAAGCTTGATGGTTTGTAAATTAGCTTCCTTTGTAATACTCTTTCATTTCAATCTGGCAACCCTCTTCACCCTTCTTCCCCTAGTTGCATACGGAGAAAATTAGTCACCCAATGGAAATGTGACTGAGACCTGAATATGAAATCTATACATTTTAGAAGAAAAAAATAAAGATCTCTCCGCCTCCCTGAGTAGAATTCAGAGCTGGCATGTTTTCAATTTCAGCATAACAGGTACTTTCTCATCACTTTTCTCTTTTAGTTCTTGGCTGAAATCTTCAAGCATTAGAGTGCAGCTTTCTATTCAGTATGGTGAATATCACCTCATGTAGACTGACCATCCTAGGAGGAGAGTAAGAAACTTTCTGGCAAAATATGTAAGTTCTTCTCTGACTTTTGAGTTTTAGGGGACAAAGGCTGGTGTAACAGCAGCGTCTGATGGAAAGGATGTAAGAATAAGATTGAGCCGCTATCTCCAGCCTAACTTCCTCCGTATGCTTTGTGTAATTTCCCAGAGCTTCCTACATGCTACGTCCCACAAGCCAATGCCTCACAGGTGAGAAGGGCACACGTGTTCTTTAAATGGCATTCATAGGACACAGCACAGAAAGAGTACAGCACACTGAGCAAGTTTGTTGTGTATTCTAGGTGAAGAATGTGAACTCCACAGACAAATTTCATCACTGCTTCTCTATAAGCACTAGCACATGCAAGTATTAATTCCTGTTAACATGTAAACCTTAGGGTTTTGGGTTTTCTATTCAAAGTTGGTCCTGCCATGTCACTGGGAGCCTTATCTATGTGTGTGGGAGGCATAAATACCTGCAAGTACAGCATCACAATAAAACACTGAGTGGAATAAAACAACTCCTCAGTTATTCATTACCCCATTGACTTACTAACAAAAGTGTTATAGTGGAAAGAGTTACAGTAGCTGATCCACTGCTGCTCCATAGCAGCCATCTCCAAACTCTGCTCCACAATATCAGAATAAGTGATAGCAAAACTATATCAAGCAGATGATTCTCTGGTTTAGAAATTTAATTAATACACATGGTGATGCACAAGAGATGTAGAGGTGTAAAAGCAGTTCTACATCGTGTGAAACATGAGTTTTGGGGAAAATAAGAGCCAGGTTTGGTTGGGAGAAAAGCAGAGGATGTTATCTACAGATGTAGCTACTGATGGCAGCTGAACCACTCCATCGGTAAGATATCATTTTATGCAGTTGAAAATACAAGAATTCTCCATGTCAAGCTGACCCATCTTATACACCTCCTCAAGCCCTTCTATGGCTTTGTTCCTCCCTTGTCTCTCTCTTGCTTGCCACAGCCACTGGGCCAGCAACGTGGGCATTGATGCTCTTGTCCTTTCTCTCCTGTGCCACACCCACACGTGTGGCTGCATGTGCAATGCGGCACCAAGGCTGTTCCTCCAAGCAGCTCTTTTTCTGTGCTTACTTCTCCTCTGAAATGACACATTTGGAGGAACTGACACACTTTTCCACTCTGTCACTGGGAGAACATTTTTGAGTGCCAGTGCAGGCCACTCACTTGATAAAAATGGTCATGATACTAAAATTACCAAGGTCCAACCGACTCTTCCTCCTCTTCATTCACATAACAATCCTTTAACATGCAAGATCCTACTGGGTTTTAACAAATCGGAAATGGTGAACAACAGTGCCATATCTAAGCAGAAGAGAGGGGAATAAGAGAGTGGTACAAGATCAAAGGGAAAATATGAGTACTGTAAGTGGTCCAAAGAGCGACCCTGGGAGGAGGGAAAAGAAAGGATGCAATGGGAGCAACTGAAGTAACACAGGGCATTCTCATATAGGACACATTGCACAAAATTAATTTGCTTTCATCTCAACTATTCTGCAACAGCAGGTAGCACCTGTGTGCCAGATTCATAAAGATATATGTAATCTGCTCATGATCTAGTTGCAGACTGTACTGTCAGTGGCTTGATGTGCACGGGTTTAGTGGAGGAAGAAAGGAAAAAAAAAGAAGAGTAACTAACTAACTCTAGCACAAACATGGAAAGCTTTCTTTAATTGTCGCAGTTCTTATTTTTCTTTTCTTCACTGAATGGCAGTTTTGACCCCACAGAATCATTTTTTTTTTTTAGATCAGGCTTCAAATACTGAATGTTTAATGCACACTTTTTTAAACCAACAAGCTGAATTATCCATCTGGTTGCCTAATATATTTTCGTGGTAGCTTTAGGTCATAGCAAATTGGGTATTTCAGTACCTGAACATCTCCAGTATACCAGAACATAATGACAATGAACACGTACATTGGTGAAAAAAAGGATTTTTTGTGTTTCTATATAAGCACGATAATACATTCTGACACCGTAAGAGCAGTATTTTCTGTCAATCAGCTTGAATTCTCTGTAAGCCTCAGACATATAAGTCACATTGAGAGGGTTATGCATTTCACAAGTGGATTTATATATAAATACTTTCTCTGGCTCCAGTTCAACACAACAAAAGAAGTCAAACATTAGTCTGTATTTGTATTTCTTCACTGAAATGTTTTGACATAAACTGCACACAATCCTAGCTGAAAAGTGCCATGCAGTTTGGAAGAAACTGCTGTGAACACCTCTATTGTTCACAAAATGCCAAAGTTTTTGCTTCTTAGAAACTTAGAGGCCTCATTTCCACAGCTCCATCGACAGTTTTTCTAAAGAGCATACAGTTCTCTATACAGCCTTCTCCTTCCTTTCCTAGCCTTTCCCTTCCAAATAACGACTCACAAACCTACTAACACCATTGAGAGCTATAAAAATTACATCTGATCTTTGCCAAAACAATGAAACATCTACAACAAAATGGTGGCTATTTTCTATCCAACTCTGAGGCAAGTATCTGGTTTTGCATGGTATTAAAGAAATCGCTGTCACTTTACAGTACCTTTCTTTACAGTGAGTGGCAACTTCTTGAGTCAAACTGATCAGTTACACTGCTTAATTCTAGACTAACTCAATGAAATTTGAGTTATTCTGGATCCGGCCCAGAATTCCTCTGTTCCCCCAATGTGTCACGGGAGCAGTCACAGACACCTCCTGAACCCTGCAAGGTTTGGGTGCAGCTCTGCAAAGCGGTAACAGATGACTGCTGGGGGGACTGCAGTGTGACAGCCAGCTTCATCATATCCAGAACAACCAACAGGCTTTCCTAAAACGTATCAGCTAGCGAGTCCCAAGGGGCTGCTAAACTGGTCAAGCATCACTGCAGCACACTGGTCAATTTGGCACCTCTCTTTTCCTCTAAGGATGCTCTAATACTCAGTGCACATTCACCCCCGACTCATTCATTCACCTGACCCCTCCTTATCCTCCTTCTAGCCTGTCTAGCTACCACAGAAGAGCAAAATCCTCCAAAAGAGCAGAAAACCTTAAGGCCTCAAACTCAGCTTCTGAGAAAATACAGGGGCATAGTCCTGAGGCAGATTGTCTGTAAAAGCATGTTCCATTTCACAGTGTTCATTTTATTAAATTATACTGAGAAGCACAGTGTATTCATTGGCTTAAACTCGCTCTAAGTAGTCCCTATGAAAATGTGTTGGTTTCATTAGACATCCAATACTGTGTTTAGTTCAATGGGCTTAATTATGAGAAAGGGAAAAAAAAAAAAAAAAATGAAGCAAGAGGTATATAAGCCCGAACTGAAATATGCTGGTTTTGGAAAACAAAGCATTGGTTTCAATGAAAAGCTACTGGTGTAAGTGAAAATATTATGCCTTGAAAGGAAATCTATTCATTTCCATAAAAATTTAGTGACTTGAGTGCATGGATTGGTTCCACTATGGATGTATTGGATTCAATGACACTGTATTAGTCTCAAAGCATATTTATCCATGCAGTAAAAATGTATAGGTTAGGAGAATTAAAGAGGTATGATGATGGTTGCCCTGAAGACTCTAATCTGAAATACAATTCCTATTAAAATCGATTAAATTGGACTTACAATGATACATTCAAAAACCCTAACTAAAGCCTATGGTACTATAGAACTTTGCACACATCAGTCCTTTTGTGTCACTCTGGTGTAAACTGATTCTTCTAGGTTTCTAGGGCCTGCACCCCTTCCCCTTCTCCCCAGAATGCAATTGTAGACAATTTAGGTTAATTCTCCATAAGCAAACTATCTTTTTTCTCCCATCTGTAAGGGTGAAAATGCGGCTTGTCCAGTAGGCCAGGCAGACAGGAGTATAGTCTTGACTCTCCTTTTTCAGACGGTAAGTGGAGACTTCGGGGTGCACAAGCTGCCTGGGGGCAGGAGCAGTCCTGTCGACTGTAGAGCTGAGGACAGTAATCAGATTAAAGTTCAGCAGCATCTCCATGCCTGTGTTTCCTTCTGGCTGGCTCCAGGTGCCTCCTTAGGGCATTTTTCAGGCTCCCTGAATCACCCTTCAGTAAACATCTAACTTCCTTCCGTGAACAGATACAGAAACAGAGGTGGAGTTCTGGCTGTTTGAATAGGTCTTCAAATCAGAAGAAGTAGCAGACCCATGAAGCCATGACTTGCTCAGGCCAGTACATTTATTTTGTGTTTAAAAATGACGTGCCACATTGAAATGCTTGCAGCCTCTTGCTGAAGTATAAAAACTTAGGTATGAACCCCCCTATGAACTACATTTTTTCTTGTAAATCATAGTGTTTAATAAATGCGCAATTAATTGAGAGGTGTTTCAGCTTCATCTACTGTTGCACAATAGGACTCTGGCTACACTGCTGTTATAAGTAATATTCTGTAGACACAACATTTGGAACCACTCAGGCTTCTGTGGCTGCTTCTGTTGTAAAGAGGCATCCTGAGTGACTCTGAAAGCCCAGGTATTTGTTTTGATTTGTCTATAAAAATGTATCAGTAACTTTATTACTTAGTTTGTCCTGCTGACTAACACAGCTACCCACTGATGCTAAAGAATGTACATAATACAAAGGCTGTTAAGTGCCTGTACTATTTTTATAAGCAAAAACATCAATAAGCACTTGACTTTGAAGTTTTTACCATCTATTTTCCAGTATGAATCTGAATGATAAAAGAAAACAGTCTTCAACTTGCACTTTGTGGTATACAATAAAGATCTATTTACCGTGATATTTCTTCATGATGGGATCTTTTTTTTCTACAAATCCTCATTTCCTCTAGCATCACACACAAGTATTTTTTTCCATAAGTCCTGGTTAGTCTGTTCCAGTGTAATACAAGTGGTACCCACTATTTTCAAGTTAGAATGTAACAAATATCCTGGGTTCCAATCCTGAATCTAGCCTTTTGGAATAAATTCATGATAAATCAAATTGCAGGATCAGCATCCGCAGCAGTCTGATAAGCCACAGTTTCATCTTGTCACAGGAAAGAATATTCTTATGTTGACACAACCTATTTTTCACTGTCATGTTATAAATTAGAAGTTTGTTGCAACTCCTAAGAAACATAATCCATTGTTTTCATCAGAACTCGAAACTAAAACATAGCCTGAAAAGTTTAAGACTTTACTTAAAGCCTGGAGAGCAGAAAATTAAGTGACAGAGGAAGAATACGGCCCCATTAGAGAAACACCTACAGTTATAAAATATACAATTTAAAGACGGCTACCATTCTGTGGAATAAGACTTCCTGCATCAGTTACACTCTCCTAGAATAACTTTTTTTAAGTGCTATTTCCAGTGTCACCAAGCAAGCCTTGTAATCACAACTGCCATACATACAGGCCTCCAAGATAATAAGAATTTTCCTCAATTGTAGTTTGCACAATATGGTTGGTTATGCTTTATTTCTAAGTTCTTTCTAAAATCTTCATCTACTTCTTTCTTGCACCAATATATAGATAGTTGGCTTGGCATATAGCAGAACTCCTCTGATTCCCTCTATATTTTAGCCACTTTTACTATCTTCTTTTGATTATTTTGTACTGTTATATTACCAAAGTTAAAACATCCCATATGCTAGCTATAGTACAAGACTGTCTTTGCTCAAAAGAAATTAGAATCTATGGTCCTTATTGTGCAAATACTTACATGCAGGAGTAACAGTATGACTTAAATAGTTCAACTGATGCACCAAACTTCTCATGACCATGTCAATATTTGAAGAATAAGTGTTGACAACAAACACCATCCTAAATGCATAATCTGAAGCAGGTGGCAGAAGCACCTGTTAAGGACTCTGTGTGGGGAAAGCCCTCTATTCCTTCTTCCACAGGTGAATCTGATTGCATGGGAATGGATGCAAGATGCAGGACTTGAAGGACAATCAAGTTTGACAGTACAAGTTCTGCTGTTTCCATTTGCATGATGTCCTGTGCAGGTCAGAACATTTTGTACTCCCATGGCTGTTTCCACAATCATACTCAGTCTTCAATAGTTGCTTTGCACATTTATTACGTGTATTTTACAATTCAGTCTGGTTTGTGGATGCACTTTTATGTCTCCTGACTATTGCCTTTCAACTGTCTAGCCATTCCATGCAGTAGACAGGCAAACATTTTAAAAATATATCTGATGTTTTCTAACTTCTTCAACATACTTGGTTATATTTAATCAAAACATAAGCAAGGAATCTCAGTCTAGCATGGGGGAGCTCACCTGACCGAATAACCCCTCGCCAGTCCTAAGGCAGCCGATAAAGGACAGCACGAATTGCTTCAGAGCCCATCCCAGCCCCACCTCCATCACTGCCATTCATCTGCTATACAACCTTCCTGCCTTAAAGAGGAAAAGGATCAGAGGAATATGGCCCTTCAGGGCCTCCAACAGAGGCTATTTGCCATCCCAGCCTGAAAGACTTCTCACCCTGGCTTTTAAAAATGGAGCTGATAGCGTGTAGGATGACAGCCTTAAGTACAGGATGAGGAATGCACAAAACAAGGGGATCTCATGGGAGAGCTACCATTAGTTTCCTCTTAATATAGGGCAAAGTCCCGCTCTCATTTAGAAGTGCACGCACTTGGAATAATGCTACCACCTGTCATTTAGTAAATCCAGATTCACAGAGGTGTAAACGGGAGCAGAATTTGTTCCAGAATCTCTAGGCAAGCTGAGAAAAATCCCTCCCAGAACACATATTTCAATATCATGCCTTAGGTAACAGCAAAATCACAGTCTTTATGTTTCTTTCATGCAGTATCAAGCTTCCATGCGTCATACATCTTTATGTTTCCTTAGCTACTTCATAGCCTTAAAAGAACACTGGGTTGGGTGGTTGGTGGTTTTTTTTTTTCCATTTTACAAGAATATACATTTTTCAAGTCTAAATAAACCAAATGTATTCACTCCTTAATTGGCTTTTGTCAGGAGACATTCTTCTTTTCAGCTAAGAAAGATGTATTCTTTGATGTCTTCATTAAGAGATCTCACAATTTTTTTCTGAGAAATATATATATATTAATGGTATGGTAAGCTTTTGTCTTCCCTTTGATTGTTCCGTAATGCCAAGAATGCCATTTTAAATGTGTGTTATTTTAACAGGGTTTATGTTAAGCAACAAGGTGGATATTATTCTTTAAATCTAAGTTTAAACAGTATGAAGAGTGGAGCCAATTGAAGTAAATCATAATTGCTAAACAGGATTAAGTTTGCAACAGCTTCCTAAAAGTCTGCAAGAAAGCAGATACAAGAACAGATCCCTGCAGCAGAAATACATTTTATTTGTAGCTTCTACCCCAGACCCACACTCTCCAAAGTGTCATTGTCATGAATCATTGTTAGCAAAACAATAACCTTAGTGGTCTTACATTTTCTCTCTGTGCAAATTATGTATGTTTCATGTGACATTACTTACTTCCTCAACTAGCAAGTCTTTTCCGTCTGTTGGAAAGCCACCAGTGGTGATGTGCTATCAAAGTGAATTACCTTCTTACATGCCAGGAAATTAGGGCAATCCAGTGCCTTTCATCTAGCTCCTCTACTCTGCCATCCTGCTCCCACAGGGTCTCCCATTCATTCCTTCCCTACTGACTTGTATGGGAGTCATTGCATAGAAAGTAATTTCTCTGTGGCTTGAAAAAAGCATTTCAGGCTTGAAAAGAAGCTGTGTGACTGTATGTATGATTTGTTCCTATACAGCCCCTGAGCACCAGAAAGAGGATTCCCATGCAAGTTCTGTGTAAGCGGGTAAAAAAACCAAACATGATGAGGAAAACAGT
>NW_009603152.1:0-55974 GCF_000690535.1 Cariama cristata | reverse complement strand
AAGGATGGGCTATCTAGTCCAAGCACACGTGGCTGTAGGAGTCTTTACTCCCTGTAAATGTCAGGGAGCAGCGGTAGCCAGTGGTTCTTCTTCTGCTCAGGACAGAAGATTCAGGTGTCAGATCATGACGAGCTTTTTCATTGTCTTTGCAATTCTCATGATTCCAAATGCTGGGATTATTATGGATGTAATAGATCTGCACGGGAGGACACTTTGATGTCTGAGCACTGTTAACCAAACAATTGGCTAGAAGGAGTTAGGCTGAAAGTAGTGCTTGAATGGAAACCAGCTAACAGTCTTCCCTACCCTACTATAAATTATACTTTGGCTATAAAATAGATATCTTCAAAACGTGACAAGTGCTAAAAACCCTGTGAATGAACAGTTAGGAGAATGCTCCAGTTCCCCATTGCCATATCATCTTCCTTCTCTTCCTCTCACTTCTATTTCTCTCCTGCCTACGCCAGCACTCTTCATTCCTCTCCCATAATCTGGTCACACCATGCACCCCTCTCACATATGCCCACGTCCATGCCTGTCTTCCCCTTTCATAGCTATTCACCTTCATGCCTCCCATCTCCCTCCTCATTTCCATTCTCTCCATGGGCGCACTGTGATATTGCTGCCCGTCCTTCTCCTCGCTCCAGTCTTCTCTGTGTCTCTGAGTGACTTCCACACCTACCATGACCCCTGCATTGCTTTCTCGGGGGTCCACCTGACCTCCCAAACATTGCATTCCCTCTCCTAGACTTTCCCATTTTTTTTCCCATTTATAGACACAAGTTTGCCCCCTCTGTACACATTTATCTGAGCCCCCTAGTTCCCCAGACTCCTCCTTTTAGCCTCTTCATGCACAGTCATTGTAAAGAAAATTAAGGGGGTTTGCTTTCAATTACAGTATGTCTGAAAAAATCTCTATTCTGGGAGAGACAGGGAGTGATTCAGGAGGACCGATTTCTTTGTGGCACAGTTAATCAGATCAGGTTGAAACACAAGTTTATAATGAAGGGCTAGATTCTATTATCTTAATTATTGAGTTGCTATTGTTACTCCATAATACGGCAGGTGAAAGAGATGCAAGTAGGTATTCCATCATTTCATACCAACCGATGAGCACTCATCCACCAGATATCTTCAGGAGTACATTTATGCACGCAAAAAGTTCCTTTGAACACTCTAAGTCTCACCTACATTTGATGCACACATCTGTAGTATACCTAAGTAAATCTGCATGCTATTGTCTCTGTTTATGTGTGGTGATGAGGCTTCTCAGGAAGAACTATGGCATGCTCTTTACTGGAAGATTAGCTCTTGCCTCTGTTTAAGTCAGTAGCCCTACTGAATCTGAAATGGCCCTACTGACATCTAGGAGCCATTAGATGAGGGGAGTGATACCTATGCTCTCCAGAAAAATCAGGATTGTGATCCCTCCATGACCCCAAGCCAGGAAGGATGAAACAGTAAATTATGCTAATCCACCCACTGTCAGGTCCCCATCTGTTTTTCCCTTTCATACAGGGCTCCATCCTCTCCAGAGCTAGCCCCACGTGAACATCTTTAGCAAACACCTGGAGCCAAACCCATCACAATGACTTCGTACCCCCCTCTCCAGAGAGAATATAGCTGAGGCATGAACGGCAGGGTTCTCCGTAGCTCATCCTCCCCAGGATGCAGAAGAACATCTAGCAACACAATGCATTTAATGGCATTCGATTGTATACAAAATTCAGTAATTTGCAAAGGGTCTCCCAGTCATTAGTGAGAATTAATGAGGTTCTACTGTAATAAAATCTTACTTCAAAATACAGAGTTTTACCGGAACATATGGGATTATAAAAGTAAATGTGCATCACACATAATCTTGTGCCACATTATATAGCACATTTTTAAAAAGGAAACACCCACAGGTCTGAACAACTTTTATTTTTATGCAAATGCAGTATGCACAGAGATGTGCTTACTTGTCACTTTTTTGTTGTATCACCGCAGTGCCAAAGGGAAGTATCATGTCTCACTTTGCCTAGCCTTTATCAACCTACCTTTGCAAACACTCTTTACCATTCATAGGCTAAAGGACTTCTGGCATCACAAAACTGTTTTCTATTCACATTCATCTTCTGCGACATGCAGAAGGAAGCCCCTGCAAGAGCTTTGTAACCCAATCCTCCTTGGGAATTCAATATGCTGTACAACTTACGCCCAACTCTGCATGCTTTTTATAATCATAGCCATCATCTTTTTATTATGTCTTGGACTTGAAGAGTCCTGAAAGCAGATGTAACTCATGATGACCCGACTTCAATGGGAGAATGAACCAGGTGGCTAATTGTCTCTAAAACAAATACACTGATAATTAGCAGGAGAGCACAATGCAACAGAAGCCTAACCACCAACCTTTATTTAAGTTAAGCAAATGGGTGAGCAAATGATGCAGCTGCATCGTACTTTGACAAGTTAATAAGGGAACCATACTTCATCTAGTCAGCTACAGTAGCCAAAGCATGCCCTCAGGACCTGGTATCAATGATTCTGAAATGGTAAACTTCTACAAAATGGAAAAAAACATCAGCAGTAGTGCAGAAAAGCTCTTCTACAGCAGCTTCCCTTTCCAAGCAGGTTGCTGCACTAACATTTCATCCTGAGTACCGGGGTTCAAACCCTGCCTTACATCCCAAATGGAAATAACTATGGTGGCCCCATCTTGCTTTCCACTTGCCCATGTCATAAAAACAGCGCATTGGCATCCTCTGTTGAGGAGCTGTCTAGGAACAAACAGCAAAGGAGCTGCCAGTTAGACTGTATTGCATTGGCAATGCCGCACAGAGGAGCTTGCTCGCTAATGGCTCACAGTAGCTGGCTTTAGCTACCATTGCCAGTCCCCCATCTTTACAAGCACTAAACTTCAGCCCATTGATTCCACAAAACGCAAACAAAGAAAATGAGTGGAGCTTGCTTAAAGGTATTAGCAACTCAGAGACTTTAACACTCTCCATGTTAAAACACAGATTGCTTTGTAAATGGTGTCAAACAGCAGCCAAAAAAGAGCACCGTGTAAAGTACCCAGTGCAAACAACTCCAAGGGTGCTGACAGACAGGTGGAAAGACAAACATTGCCAAGTACTTCCCATGATCCTTGTTACATTCGTGACACTGATCGGATAATTCAGACTCTTGTGTGGTAGGAGGTAATATTCCTTCCTTTGTTTCTTGCTTCAACAATTACCATTGGTTATGCTTAAAAAAGGAATACAAACAACAGTGGTTATCTGATCATCTGGAAATGTTCTGAAGTGCTAGGGAGAAGAAAAATCAAAAGGACCATTTACCCAGTACTCTACTTCCAGCCCAGATTGAAAACAAATTTAAGCACATCCCTTTAGGGGAACCTCACACACAGGAGGGTTTTTATTCGGAAAGAGAACTAGAAAGCAGAACTAGAAATAGAGTAAGGGCCCAATACATCTGTGTTGCACCAGTCTTACCTGCTCCCTACTTTTTCCCTGTACTGCAAGCAGCAACACAGAAAAATCCTACTGTCTACATCCAGCCCACCTCACCAAAGGTACTTGGCTCAAAAGTAGGTTTCGTCAAAGCCTATCAATCACATATCATTAACCTCTTCACAAATGAGTCTTAACAGGTTTCCACTGACATAACACTGGCATAAGAGAGTGGTGAGATTAGCCTTTTCTCAGGGTCCAAAGCAAGCAAATCATAAAAATTAAACAGACAGCATAAATGGTGAAAAGTAGAATTTTCCACTAACATGTTTCTGGCTTCCAGTTTTAATAGTCTAAGGAATTGTTATTAGAGTGATCAAAGGCAGAAGTCACAAATGCGAGAAATATGACAACTACGCATCAAGCTAGTGTGGCAAAGTAGATTGCTTTCTTTCCATTTCCTGTTAAATACTGCTTTGGAACTTTATTTTGATGTAGATTTGACAAAACTCTCATTGCATTTCAGTTTCTGGTGCATAGGTCTACTGAAGGAAAAAGAATAAAGGGAAAATGAAGAGACTGTCAGAACAAAAGCTGCTTTAAAAAACAAGAAGTCTGCTGAGGCTTAAGATTTACAGAGTTTACTTTGACAAATAGGAAAAAAAAAAATCATTGGGGAAAATAACCTCTTGTCTACTCTTGCAGCCCCTTAAGACATTTGACCGTTCACTAAGCTCCAGATACTTCTCTCTGAACTTACAAATAATTAGCTATGCTTTAATAGTTGAAGTAAAGAGTAAATTAGATGTTGTTCCTTTCAGTTATTCTGTTAACTAAGGTTAATGCAATAGCAGGTAAGTTTTCTTTTTTTTTTTCTTCCCTCAAATCATCTATCATTTCACTGTCACATTGAAAGATAGAAATCTAGACCCCTGCCAAGTTCAAAATAAGCTTAGCTTTTGTTATTTGCTCATTTAACTTTCTAAGAATACTAATAAATATGTGGAAGAATATCAGCTGTTCACCGCCCTTAAATACACCACTGTGAGATTAAGACATTTCCAGTTCCCTCAATACTTTTTACTTTACCATGGTAAGAATCAGACTATCACAATATCCCCGGAACACAAGTTTACTATGATTTGCCCAGAAAACTGTGGCTCAGTATTGTCTGGCTCCAACTTAGCATGTGTTCTTTGCACTAATTGTTTTGCTGAGTAACTGGCATAGGGCCAGCAGTTTAGCCTCTTGGGATTTTTCTTCCATATAAGTTTTGAACTTCCTACTTAGAAATTCTGTTCCTGTAGTTCTTTCCTGAGAGTCCAGGACATTTTTCTATACAAGGCATTTCAGGAGCAGGCTTCATGAATAAGGTGTGAAATGAGACCTTGTCTCTCAATTCAGTTGCTGAGTTCCAGCAAGCACTGAAAAGCATATGACTCCCCACGTGGCGCCTTTTCCCTTTTGGTACAGGCAGGTAGCATATATCACCAAGCACATGCTTCTGACTAGTGCAACAGTATGATCAGAATAAGTTTTGTTCCCATCCCTGATTATTCAATTTGTGACACTAGACAATAAAATACTGATGTTCGGAGCCAACAGATCCATATATTCTCTCTAAGGACCACCTCTCAGAAAATACTTGCAAAAAAAACACTTCAGCAACACTAAAGGAGGTTTCCTTTAAAAAATATAATTTCCTTGCAAAATAAATATTCAGTTGCAGGGGAAAACCATATATAGATTTAATTAAAATCTTAACATTTCCTTTTAAGCTGCATGTTGGTAACATTTCCTATACCAAAACGCACTGGTTGTACAATTCCTCCTACAAGTTAAAATCAAAGTAAATACTCTTGTACGGAATCCTCCTTCCTTTTTTTCCCTGGGACCTCTTCCTTATTTATTAAGTAGCTTGGTATATTCTCAAAGTAAGCCTGGACACATATTTTCTTTCTTTTCTAGTCATCTTCAGAATTGCACTGAATGCAATATTGTGCTGCAAGTACTGCAGTCCCTATTCTCCTCCTCCTGTTGCCCAGATTTTTTGGGTCTGTGGAGAACCATCATACTCTTGGAGCAGGAGATGCCATTAGCATTTGTATGTTCACCATTTAGAAACCACTGCAATACATTTCATCTTCATTTCTCCTATTCTAATGACTTAAAACCAAAATTAAATCAGGAGGGAACGGAAGTTCTGAGTGGGGCTGCATATCAGTACCAAGGAAGCCACTTCCCCAGAATAAACCTATGGGTACGAGGCCTATCTTTCCTTCCCTCAGATGTTGCAAATGCCAAATATATACAAACAAACAACTTTTCTTTTTTGCTACATCAGAGTCAAATATTAGTAAATTCAACAGACCTCTGAATTCATATTTTCATAATTTTGGAATGAGATCTGTGGCCATGTTCCTGATTCTGGAGTTTCAGTTAGTGCAACACAGAAATACAAAAGGGTCTGTTACTCTGTGGAACTCATTGTCACAAGATATTTTAGCGAAAACTTGATGTAGATTGTAAAAAGAATAACATATTTCCTAAAGTAAGAAGACTTATCACTTCTATATGTAACTCTAGGAATTACAAAACCAACTTCTAAACATTGACAGCAGGAAAACATTTTTCCATCTGAGCTGATTATTTTATAGATACTAGAGAGTTTCTTTCACCATCAGACAGCAAATAGGGCATGAGAGGAAACAGTGCGATCTGATTCAGAATACCTGTCCCTACATGAATTTCATGAAACATGCTGATATTTGTGCCCTTGACATTCCTCACACAGTTCTAGAAATTATCAGCTTTGTTTACTTTTCCAGGGCAGTGCATGCATACACAATTGAACACAAATGTCCCCCCTCACCAGCTGACTGCACATTCATAAATGAAACATTCCTTAGAGAGGTTATAGATTTAGCCCCGTGGAGGATCAGCAAGGTCCTCAGAAAGATGTGGCATTGGGACTGGACGTCTCCAAGGAAACTAGAAGCCTGGAAGACATGACTTAAAATCTTGAAGGTGATGATGTGCCAGTTGATAAATGGAGTGAGTGAGTGACTGAGCAAGTGAATGAATGAGATGAAAGGGTATAGTATTTATATGGAATACTCATTCATAGTTGTCTCCTATTGACTAGTTTGTTTCTTAGCACCTCTTTCTGGGCTTCTGCCTTTTGAACAAAGTAGTGACAGTAACTAGAAGATGTAGAAGGCTACACACACCAGTCTAGGTAAACACACAAGGACAGGGTAAAGGACACAAAAATCTTCCTGCCTTTGTAAGAGCCAAATGCCACCGTACAGCCAGTAGCCTGTGACTTCTGAAAAGTGGACCATGCCCCATCTTGCTCACCAGTCACCAGGTTTAATCAGGGCTCCTCCTCTAGTGACTGTCCTGCTTCTGACACTTTTTCTTTCTCTTCATCTTCAACACCAGCAATGGCTTTAGAGCCACAGCGAGCTTTATGTGAATGCTGTAAGTAATCAGGAGCTGCAAACCAAATGAAAGCAACCGTTTTGTGTTCACTGGAAGTTTTGCAAAGACTTTTGAAATGGGCTAAGAGGGGCCAGGTTGCAGGGACAGGGAGAAGAGGATGTGATCCTGCAAGACCAGTTTTAAGAGCAAGGTATTTGCCAGAGTCTTCCCTAAAGGATCTCCTTCCCAGAAGTAGGTCACTTTTCTTGAATCTGCTCACTAGACAATTAAATGCAAAGACACAAATGACCATAAATTAGAGCACAGGCATTCCACTTCCTACCCTAAAAAAATAACTTGTCCATATATTTCAAGTGCTATAAAAGAAGGTGTCTTGCTTAGTTTTTTAACTAGTACTGGTTGCTGCCAAGGAGAAATTTTCTTACTTAGTCCATACTCTTCCTTACTACATTGTATTAGGTGACTAAATGTACAAAATGTATGGGAAAAATCAAAGCAGGTTTTTCTATCCCTTGCCTAATTTAACCCCCCTTTTCTTACAAAGCACTAGCCCATTCCTTAGTTTTCCTCTCACATTGACTGAGGAGATTCCTATTAGGGGAATAATTCACTTAATTGCTTTAAAAAAAAAAAAAAATCCTTTATTTGAAGTCTTTTAAACATACTGATCCTCAATGATCCAGCCCAAAGTCTTTGGTGAAGTGATAATTAGGTGTTAAGAGCTAATCAGATAACCACAGAGGTTCTATGTCTCCAGGCAGCCATTAAACACCTAAGCAAGAGTGAAAGTACGAAAATATGAGGTTCTCAGGAGCATTCAGCCCTCATAAATTTTGAAACAGTTTGAAACATTTGGAGTTTCTGCTGCTGCTGTGACACTGCCTGGCATGCTTTAAAGGACTCACCCAGTTAGAAGACTCAATGCTGATGATAAAAACATGATGCATTTAGGCCCATAAACCTTACTGTACCCCCTTCTTTGCAGCAAGGATAACATACTAAGAAAATCCTTATCCCTGATGACTCCAAATAATACAACTTCATTCCATCCAGGGGACGGTTTTTCAAATGTGCTTGACTTCTTTCCTGGGCATCCTTGTGTTTTCAGAGGCAAAGATTTCATGTAAATTATTCTCTCGACTGACTTAGAGTTCTTCATACATCCTTCTTCCATCTGCTAAACTCACAGAAATACAAGACTTGCCATTCCAAGATTCATATCGTGTTCAAAACAAAAAGAATTTGTAATATAATAAATAGATTTTTCATTCTCTTCCTTTCTGATGTCATTTTCACATTGATCCTCTTTTTTTTTTGGCAAAGATTCCAAGCTTTACCTACCTAACTGAGAACTGAGTGATATTCAAGAAGACAAATCATTTGTATAGTGTTTAAGGTGATACCCCCCTAATTTCAAAAAGTTTTTTTTTGTCTGCATGCTAAAAAGTATCTGATAAATCATGCTAATCACTATCATTAAAGTAGGGTACTTGCCTTATAAATCATTTGACATAAAGCCTACCAGCTGCTATTGTGATGAGAATGCTCTGATGAAGTGGGTCATTGCAAAACAGCATTCGAGTGTATTCCACTACTCTGATAAGTACACAAACACATTACAGAATTTCGTTCTCAACAGTGAACCCAATTCATCCTAAAGTAACTTAGCTAGCATAATAAGAATGACACCAGTAATTAACATGACTTTCCTCTTTTCTTTTCCATCTCCTACCCCCTCGGTTGAAATCATAGTTGATGCTAAGAATTGCACATATGTGAAGCATTGCCCAGTTTATAACAGTATCACAGTCTTTGGAAAAACGTCTGGGAATCAACCTGTAGAAGATAACAGGAAGTCCAAGTACCTCTTTCTCTTTGTGGCTTTCTGATAATTTGACTTATGGTGATAGCACAGTCCTGAAAACCATCTCAAGGGAGTGACAAGGCCAACTCAGATTATGCAGAGGAACTCTTTCTAGTAATTGGGGCTTGCCAGCATGCAGGTAGGAGATGGGGCATGTTTCTTCCTCCTGGATCATAATCCCACATCGATAAGGAGACCATGTAACCATAGTCCTGTACACCGTAGAGATACCCTGATGTGCCACAAGCAGGTATGATCAGGATCACTTTTTTTGCCCTTCAAAACCACACTTTTTATCTGAACTAGGACACTGGTGTAGATGTGCTCTTCAGGTACTTCACATTACCATTACATTCGAATTTCAGGTAATTTTAGGGGGTGTTAGGGCCAGGTGGTATTCCAGTGGCTACATTAAAAACCACCAAATGAGAGCCTTGCTGAACTGAGAATCAAAGATCTCATTAATTTCAGGGGACAGTGCTCGGTCTTCTTCTAAGTTTGCCACCTCAGAGCTAGTAAGACGAAGGTCGTGAGCAGTAATAAGTGGATTATATTGGTGGCCAAAGATTTGCCTAGTATCATTTCAAGGAACTGGCTTTTTAATGAGAAAAAATGAGAAAGCATTGCACTAGTCTGAGAGAATGCTTAACTGAATGGCACACTAAGAATAAAAGCATCTGTGAATATAAGGCTTCCAAGCTGTTTTTGTTTTCTGATTGTCTCCTTATATTTGTAGGTCAGGCTCTGTCCCCTCTTCTAGAAATTGCAATGTTCCCTCCTGCCAGCCTGCAAAATATTTTCCTCCAAGAGTTTGAGAATGATTCTCCTCAGATGTCTTTTCATAAATGTTCTCAATAAACTGAACCAAATGTGGCTTGTCAGGACAAGTTACAGACAGCTTTGCCTAGGTTGTCTCAATTCAGACTTAAAATTGCCTCAAACTTTCCATAAAAAAAGGTATGTGAAATCAACGGGCATGTGAACCATTAAGCACACAATTCAATATTTTACATTCCCAAAGTGATTAGCAACAAGACAACTAATAATTACTTCCAGAGACACTCAAAAAACATACTATACACATTTATGTAGAAATTACCATAATAATATTATCACTAACACAAATATGCACATATGAAAACATCTCAAAGTAAACATAACATTTGCACATAGTAAATACCCATATGTCTCAATAAACACAATTTTAAACTTTAATATGGCAAGTGTGCGATTCCTTTAATTGAGGATGAAAAATTAAGAACAAGCCATTTACAGGGTGAATCCTGCCATTTTCAAAGTACGTGCAAAGCTAGTAGTGGGTAGAAAAGCATGACACACCCTGCACACTTGGGTGGCACCAGGGTAGGGTCTATAGTTAGTGCTCAGAGACTGAACACCAAATTAAAATGCTATCAGAACTACATCACTGAAAAAGATGTGGTCACTACTCTTGAGTCTGTTACTATAATACTGGTTTTGGCTACCAGAAGAAATATATGCTCTTCTTGTTTGGGCTAATGGCAAGTGTCCCCCATGACAGGTCCCCTCTTTCATGTTTTCTTTGCAGTAGTCACTAATGCACAATTACATTTTCTTTCTCTGCATCCACTGGTAGTTACAGACAGCTTTCATTGCAATACTAGCAAAGGAGTAAAGGAAGAGTAAAAAATTGGGAATGTATTCTGAAGACCAGAATCTAACATTTGCTGTAATTTCCAAATACTGGTCTTTTTTCATGTCACTTGGTTGTTTTGCTGAAGAACAGCCTTATAAAACTTTTAAATATTACACACAGTTCAACAACCGATTTCTCCCTGTGGCTATAAATTTTAGAAACTCTTTGACTTTAACAAAGTGTTGGGAATAAGAAGGACACTGCCAGCCTCACAATGTCTTCTTTAAGGTTACCTCACCTGGCTTCCTTTGGATATATGCACTCTGTCATTCTAACATGGACATGTGTAAACAGAGAAGTGTTCTTCTTCCTGGTTCTTGCTTCTGGCAATTCACTACTCTGTCTTCCTTTTCTTCCTTTACACTATTTTCAAGCATACCAGTTGTCTCGTGGGTTTCAGAGAGCTGTAGTTTCACCATTGAAGTCTTCAGCAAAGACTTTGTGTTTTTACAGTTTGATTTTGAGACACCAGACTGTGTTTTCATTACCAACTATTAAGCAAAACGAAAATATCACTTAAATTCTCAACTGAACCAGTGTGTTATGGACATACTGATGGAGCATAAATATCAGAAAACTAAGATGATATAGAGTTGCTTTTCCGGTCATAATAGTACTGCATGAAACAGAGACAAGATGGCATATGTTTCTAGCTGTTCGCTCTCCCTTTAACACATAACATTGATGGCATTATACAATTTGTTAACATTAGGGTGAATTTAGTCAGGAGTCCTGAATACCCCAAAACAGATTTTACAGATTCTAAAATGGGTCTGGTGCCTGGGTTTTTCTTCAAATCCCTCCGTGCAGAATGGAGACTGGGCAGCAAACTTTCTAACTGCGCCCATACACTCATAAACATCTGTAGTGAACCGTAATTTTGCTGAATGCAGGAGCCACATAGCCATGACATTGTGGTTATGAACGTTAGAGAGGCATGTGGTTCTGAATCCCAATGTTCTGGATTTTAGGGATCTCAAGCGGAAGCCAACTCTCTGACTCATGCAAGGGTTCAACACGTCCTGAAAAACACTCGCAAAGCAAAAGACCCGTGACACAAAAGTCTTGCAACTTGGTGGCAAAAGGACGGTCAAGGTGAGGATGGAGGTCAGCACCCCTCGGGAAGGGAATGGTTAACTGGCCATAATAACACAAGCAGGCAGGCAGCTCCACCACTGCAACAAACAACAAATTATTAACACTAAGCAATTTAGCAGCTCAACTTAGAATAAGCAGCACATTGGGCACTGAGTACACAGTGGCAGACTGTCTATGACTCTCTGCTACCAGCCAGCCAGCAAATTTTATTTTTTGCCCTAAAAAGAGTTCTTTCAAAACTCCACTATAATAGTCCATTCTGTGCCCAGGAATAATTTTAGAAGGGCTGAGTCCCAGACTTCCTTTTTGCAGGTGCGAGGCGGCGCATTCGCACCTCCAGCTACAGCTGCTGTTTCCAGGGGTTGAGCTACCCAGGCCAGCACCCTGGCTTCCGCAGAGCCGTAATACTGAATTTCTCCATTTTCCTTACTGATTTGCACCACCATGAGCAGGTCTGCCCCATTCAAATCCAGTCCCCCAGAGGTGAGCAATTGCAGCACTGTATAGTCAATGAAAAGCGCAATCTAGATCCCAGGTTTTGAAAATTTGGCCCACTCAAGAACACCTAATTGTACCAATGCAGCACTGTTTTTAAAAAGGGCACATTTCTTGATCATACCTCACACTGCAAAGCTTCTGTTCAACTAACTACAAGACAGTCTGTTAACACTGAAGGAAATCCCTTAAAAGCTGTGTTTGTTTGACCAACACTGACTAAAATTAGAAAAATATTAAATGAAAGCAGCTGGTCAGCTACCAGCCACAATATTATCCCAACTTCCTTCACAGGAAATATTATAATAACATTTTATTTGTTTTTTCCCCTGCTTGCTGCCACTGGGGTGTAATATTTCTTTCATGTTGCTGATAGATCAAGAGCACTTCTGTTGGATTCAGGCTGTACTGCATGCTGACACCAACACGCCCAGCACGGCCTTTAATTCGGGATCCAGACAGCGTCTAGGGGTGTACAGGGGCAGGAGGGAGAGGAAGAGAAGAAAAGACTATTGACTGCTCTACCAAAGATCACCTACAGCTTTGTGCTTCGTTTTGCTTCAATATTTTGAGCATAGCTCTGTAAATGTATGAACAACTGAAAAGGAGCTGCTTCTCAGCAGATACTTGCTTACGACCTCTCCAGGGTCACAGATCCAGAACCTTGGGAAATGAACCACGAAATGTCTGGGTGCTTTGTGAAAGCTTCCTCTGATGCTTGGGCCACACGTGTGCCTGTGTGCGTTTGCTTGTCCTCCCTCCGCGCGGGAGAGCGGAGAGCGCCTGCACACGGCCTTTGCACCTCTCCCCCAACACTTAGGCTCTCCCCATTACCTCAGCCTTTCCGCTTCACATTAAAGTCTCAGCAAAACCCACCGAGGGCCCTAAACAGGGTTTGAACTCAGTGACGTGAGCCACCCGTGCCGCCAAATCTCCCAGCTGCCCCTGGGCTTTGTCCGCCGCCTCAGCTCAGAGGGGTTTGCGGCCCTGCTGTGGCTTGTACTGAAACCGGTTGCTGCCTGCTTGCTCTTCCACGCAGATCCTCGCAAAGGAGGACAGCAGGCCCCAAACCGCTGGACTGTCCCCAGCCGGTTTTGCATATTCCTTCCCCCTCAAGGAAGGGTCTTTGTTTCTCTGCTGTCACGATGGTTTTAACACCCCATTTACATAATACCTTTTGAAATGGACCCTGAGGCCTAGTCTACGCTAGAAAGTGTTTGTCAGTGGAGCTCTCTCAGCAACCCGTCCCACTGTGGCTGCTGCTGTACCAGCAAAAGGACACTTCTTCTAGCACAGCTCCTTTCATAAAATAAGTTGCATCAGCAAAAACATTTCCTTTCTGGAATAAATATCTTCATAATTTATACTTCTGCCAGTAATAGAAATTTCTGTTAAAAAAATGTATCATGCTTTCAATTGCCCTTTGTATCCTAGAAAAAGTTTCTGCTATAGGCATAGTTTTATGCAACTATAGTTAAGCTTTAACAACATCAGTTTAAGTATACCAGGTATAATCAGTTCACAGGTTAGTGATAACTCTTTTTCCTCAACACATGCATTAAAAAACAATATGGCTTTCATCCATCTTCAGTAACCAAGGGTTTGTGCATATGGAAGCCATATGGAGTGTAAGAGCTTGCCTATATCAGAAATTATAACAATATATAGTAATGTGGGAATTTAAACCACTGTAGTTGGACAATATAACCTCCTTTTTCCTCCATAAGGATGTGAATGTGTGTGTGCATGCAAGTAAAATGAGTGTTTTTATCCATTTTAGCTTCTGTTGCTTTGAAAGCGGTTTACCTAAACTGGAAAAAAAGTGTTTACTTCTGAGTAAGCATGTCCACATGGAGAGTTGTGGTGAAATAAATACAGCATTTTAACTATATGAGTATCATTTGTCATTCCCACAGACACAATTGGTTCTATATCAAAGTCCTATATCATATTTTCGAATATAGCTTCTTGTCACTAGCAGCATTTGCATTTTAGCAATTTGCATGTCTTCTTGCAAATTAAAAAAAAAAAAAAAAGTGTTCAATTGAGATTTGCAAATGAGCAAAGGCAGCCAGGTGAAGGCAAGCAGGAGAGAAGGGGGAGGGTTGAAGGTGAAGGTGAAAGCAAGATAAACAACAACAAAATGTCAGGCTTGCTTGGAAGGCTTTGGCTTTTCCTCCAACTAAACTTGGTATGTCCAAGGTTGCACCAAGAGTCTAGGTAAGGTGATTCTGTTCAAGTGGCATCAATAACTCACTTTTAAAAGCATATACTTATTGATTTTGGGGAATAACATAATTAGGTCTCATATTACTCACATAGGCTGTGCAGTTCCCGCTGTAAACCTAGATATTATTCAGAAAATCAAAGTAATCTCTTGTGGGTATTAAAATAACAATACATTTGAGAAATGATTGCTACCATTTTTGAAACTGCATTAATGTTCATTATTTATGTAATATACAAGTTTAGAAGGAGCTGATTTTTTTTTTAACTTCATTGCTAGTATAAAAAAAATCTTTTGAGTTCTTGGAATCAAATGAATGCAAGTTTCTTTTTTTGCATAGGGTGATGAAGACAAATGTATCACTGCACATTAAAAATACATCTCACATTTTATACATTTACGTATGTGGTGCTCTTCATGTTAAAAAAAACCACCAAAAAAAAAATTTCAGAGCACTTCAGAGAATGCACCCAGAGACAGAGCTATTGTTCAGGAAAAGCCAGATTAAACAAACATGCCTGTAGTCTTGACTTGAAGGCATTTATGGAATTAACATTCTGAGTCTCAGCTGGCATGATGCTCCAAAGCTGGGGGCAGAACATGCAAAGCCTTTGGCACCTATGAGTTTCCACTGATATTCCTGTTACAGACAAAAGCCCAGCATTTTACACAACTCCGAGTCATTCCTGAACATGTGCATTAATGGAACCAAAAGTTTTAATTAGCATTCATGGCCTTAAATTATGTGGTGCTTTAAAGACTGTTGGAACTGCCCTGACATCACCAGGCAGGCAGTGAGTGACATGACCTTAATTCAGAATTGATCTGGCTAGTCTGTGTTATTAATATTCAAGGGCAGCTTAGTTCTCCGTACAGTGCAATTTGTAAAGATACCCATGATCAGGGATTTATGGAAACCTAGCCTAAATGTGACTAAACAGTGGAATATTTCTGCTTTTATCTGGGATTGCAATGCTCCCGGTCCTTTGGAAGAAAGCCCTAGGATTTGTTCCTTTTTTCATGCAAAGTAACAGGTACAGGGGCCCATTCTGATCTTCAGCTCTGACTGGGTTCACCACTATCTTTCATGCTACATACTAACACCAGCTTTCACAAATCAGTCTAGTTCCTGAGACAGCCCTGTATCTGGTGCCATAGCTGCTATACATAAATCAAGGAAAAAAACAGCAAAGCACAGAGAGAGACTTCAGTCCTTGACATGACCCATTGTCACAAGAGTGAGTCCATGTCCAGCATCAGGAGATGCTGTTACTCCCAGCTGGTTAGCTGGTAACACAAAATATCTGTGAAATACTGACATTTGGCTTATTCTGGTACAGCCTGAGATCCTTCCCTAGCTATATTAACATGGCTCCTAAGTCAACAAAATAAAATCCAGTACAGACAAGTAGAAAGTACTGGATCTGTAGAGAAGAAAAAAAAAAAAAAAAAGGCATCAATAAAGTGGTGCTTAATTAGTCAGGAGCTAGTCGCATAGACAAGGGCCTGGTGTCGTGGAAGACGGCAGAGTAACTAACTCTCGGCCAATGGTGTAACGCTGTTAGAAAACAAAGTTACAGATCTCATTCCGATGTATTAACCAGAAAATCCTGTGTAAGGCATAGGAAGAAATTGTCTCATTCTCCTCATTGCTAGCACGCTCAGCAGTACTTCTGTGTCAGCTCTCAGTGTCATACTTTATGAAAGATGTAGACAAATTGAAGAGACTGAAGAGAAGAGCAGTAGGAACAGCAAGATGTTTAGAAAATGGGATCTAACAGGAATAGCTGAATTAGAAAGAAATCTATTATAAACCCTAACTATCACACTCATGTGGTAATGAAGGAACCATGAAAGGCATAGTAAGAAGCAATTGGCAATTGGCTTATTTTTTTGCAAGAATTCCACAAGAATTCTGCAAGAATTCCGCAAGAATGTGTATGTGTATACATATATCTGTGTAAGAAAAATTATCCAGTTCATGAAACTGGGAACTGCGTGGAACCTTCAGCAAGGGAGGGAGGTTTTTAAGAATAAATTAGACATAATTAGGAATGTTCCAGATATACATCTCCCACCTTAGGCAAAAGGAGGAAATAGATCACTTCTATGGTCCAACTGACTTTCAAGACATCTGTAGCATTGTACCCTCCCTATTTCCCTATTCTGTTCTGCTATTTTGCAGTCCATCCCAGTCAATTAATGTGTCACTTGTTTTACCATTGTTAGTCTTCAGCACAGCCCTTTTCCACTGTTCATGTTATTCCCCAGACACACTGCACCGAGAGTCCTTTCTGGGTTATTACCACGCTCAGGCACTCAGTATTGGACTAAGCATTACTTTGGCTAAGCAGACATCATAGTTTCTAAAAACTCCAATGTAATCTGTAGCTTTGTTGATTACGTTGCAAAGAAATGGAGCCAGAGGAAATATCTTAATTTATATCTATGGAGTTGCAGAGCCACCCAAGGAACTCTATAGATAATCCTTAATAATAATGATACTCAAGAAAGTATATGATTCATGTCTATTAATCAGGGCATCCATGTGTCGCACTTTAGGAAGCCTTAGGATTACATATTTATTATCCTCTGTGGTCTGCATGGCCAATGCATGGTTGAGTAGGAAGAGTTGCTTCTGCATGAGACTGCTCTAAACTGCAAACAGTACTGCAGATGTGAATTTCCTACACAGAGCCAGAAAACCCTGCACCTCAGTGCCTTAGCTTTCTCTCCAGCTATGTATCGTCACCAAACTCTACAAATGATATTTCAGTAGTTCATGGAAGACACTTTCCAGAACTTCCATCATTTTCACATCCCTTCTCTGAACTGTTTCTGTATGATCCAGTTCTTATTTGGAAGTCTCAAAAAATGGACCTAGCAATTCAGCCAGATTTTACTACTCCTGACCAGAGCACAAGGATTACTTCTGTATGACAGACTGACGTCCTGTTTATAAATCCCGTCATGAAGTGCATCTCCCCCACAACAACATGATTTACGTTCAGTTTTTAATCCACACTAACCCCAAAACTAATTCTGGAAAACTGATCCTAACCAACTTTCATGTCCTGTATTTGGTCACCTGATATACCTGCTTTCTTGTAGCATTTGATTTTTCATCTATTTTTTCCAGGTCATATCTGCAATTTGTCAAAATAATTTTGAACACTAATCCTGTCTTTCAGCACCCTTGCAGTCCCTCCAGCTTCATATCACCTGAAAATATTACAAGCATAATATTCCCGTAAGATTCATAACATATCACATTGAACTAAACCAAAAAGGTAGCCAAGATCCTTGCAAAATCCTAATCAATGTAATTTTGCATTTTGACAGGAAATCCTTCACTTGATGACCTGCATGGGGTCATCCAGCCAGCTTTTGTATTGTTGTATAGATTCTTCAACCAAATCGTGATTCCATGGCGTTCTTATGAAATGTCCTATGAGATGGGGTCAAAATCCCTATTAACTATTTATCATTATCCCTATGACTAAGTAGCAAGTCAGCTCCCAGGATTACCCTAGAAATTATACATCTGAGCTATAAACACAGTCTTTGTAGAGTATCTATAACTTCATGGAAGGCTACAAATTTTGAAGGGATATTCTATGGTTTGGGATATTCTATGAAAATCCAGAGAACATGCTGCTAAAGCCATATAGTGTAGTTTATGAAGTCTGTATTGTATTTGTTACTCATGTTCCAGGGGGTTAGCATACCCTACTTCACAAATACTTTCTGGAATATGGTGGGCTTAGCATCTGCATCGTACCTGTAGACCAGTGCCTGACCAGTTCCAGAGATGCTCAGGTTCCATCAGCATTAGGCAAGACTCTTTCTGATAGTAGCAAATAGCAATACTGAATTCAGGCTTTGCTTTAACTTTGCCTAGAGTCTAAGAAACAGACGCGCTTTCCATTAGTCTTCATTGTAGGTGACTCTAACAGTTAATAGCAACTGGCAAATAGTAATAAAGCCAAAACAATATCCTGAAATAGGAACTGTGCCATCACGCGACACTGTCAAAATTGTGCTTTACTCTAAAGATACCTAGTTCTCGGAGTCTCAAAACATTTACCTCAGCATGCAACAGACGGTGTAAGAAAGACCTCTTAATCCCTCTGCACCTTCCATAGAAAAACACCCTGTTGCTTTGCCTTCCTAAAAGAAAAGAGAGGATTTCCTAAAAATGTTGTCCGGACGTGCAAGAAGAAGGTAGGGAATGAGGGTCTGCCAAATGTGGCTGAATTCTAGAAATACAAGTTGCTAGTGGGAAGGACGTGGGCTTACCGGAATTCATGCCAAGTTATGGGAGCCTGCATAATCATAGCTCCCCACCAGACAAGAACATAACATTAATCAAGGTGAGAGAAAGACATATCGCCTCTGTAATGGGGGGATAAGAGAAATACTCTCTCCTACGGTTTGGTCTTCACAGGTTTCAGCAAAGCCATGGCACAAGGGTATGGGAAAATTATAAGGCTTAAAAATATCAGGAGTATCTGGACTTTTATGTTTTATCCAAACTGTAGATTGGTTTTTACTCCTGCATATTTCTACATTTTGATCAGATATTTTAGTGTCAAGATTAGCAAGCATACAGTGTCTCTTACAGTTTTAAACAAGCTGTTTTAATGAAAACATAACCTGAAATCAGGCAGTATTTGGAGAAAAAAAGCTGTTGGTTGGAACTCTGTTTCCTCACTGACATTAAAAACAGTCAACATAACTCTGTGATGATGCAGAAATTTAACTTTTGTACATTTTTATTATATCCAGAATACCAAAGACAACTGGATTTATTCACAGAATGGCTGTCATTGAATTCAGTTTTCTGGCACAATTTCCTTCCCATATAACCCATAAAAAATATGATAGGTGAAACATTAGGACTGCTTAAAGCAGAAGCTGATGTATATCCATACAGAAAGAACAGATAGATTGCAAAATGTTTATGTCTTTTACATTTTTTACTGTATTAATAAGGAAACACTGTGATTACCAATCAAAAAAGACTCAGGAGTGCTGCTTGTAAAGTGCACTATTATAAAGATTTATATCTGTATCTGGGGAGTAATATAGAGCATTGATATTTTAAGGAGCTCAGTTCAAAATCTCTTTATTCAATGAAAGCCCATGAGAGGGAAATATATTTTTCCTGGGGCAGCAGTGTGAGCATCATTGTTTGTTTATGATAGGAGCTGTAGAAAAAAATACTTTTCCCAAAATTATATGTATGTCCAAAATATTTTAGAATTAATTATGAGAGAATTTTCCTGTATTTAACTGAAATCTTTTACAACGTGGCATTAAGCAGTTGAAAAAAATCAATTCCTGGTACATACATTTGGTTAAGTCTAAACAAGAAGATATCTGTATTTAGCATATATTTCATGAACCAAAAGGTACACCTCAAAATACTTGGAGAAGATGACTGCTTTACATGTATTTAAAAACACAGACCACCAAGAGAAGAGTACAAACCAGGCCTCCCACCAGGGCTCACCAGGAGACTACAGGGAATTCACCTTTCTTAAGACACTTTGTTTTGCTGGTTGCATTTGTGCATACTTTTGGCTACTTTCTGCCAACCTGAACTTGCTCTTTTTCAATCCGGAGCCGGTTCCTAATGCTTACTCACCATAGCACAGAGATATATCTGTTAGAATAATGCTCAGAACCTGGAGCTAGAACACGATAGAGTAACCTACTCTATCTACTCTAAAATTAGAGTAATCTTTCCTAGTATTCAGTTAACAGATGCCTTCCAACAGGTTGTGCGTAGTCTAATACAAATTATCACTTTTTCCATATAATGAACTGTAAATTCATGTGCATGCTCCTCACAGCACAATATACTGCGATAGTGATATGTTTATAAAATGTTTGTGTTAAATACTATTGTACTTAGTCTGTTAATATAACAAAAGTGATAGCGATTTGTCTTTGGTTTTTGTGCCTGGCTTGACTGCAAAACATCTGTTTCTTAAAGAATCATGAGAGATCTCTCCTGATTCTTTAACAATCTTTAAGAATCAAACAAATTATATTTAGAAAGCACATTTCTAAATCCTTTTTTATTCTTTTGATAGTGTCTTTGCCTTCTTCAGGACAGCAGTATGTCTGCTTTCTCTCTGCTTCAAAGATCTTCAGTGAGTGTTGAACCAATCCCACCACGCGCTTTGCTTTAGGTCACATTTGGATGCGCAATCTGGGAATAGCAGACCACACCTTTTCAAGACTGTTTTGGCATGAATATATACCTGTCATACTTTGGAAAAGCATTATTTAGCCAATATATATAGTTCACCAAGAGAAAAATTAAAATGTGGTAATAATTTTATTCCTTTCTTCCTTCCTTTTAATTGTTAAAATTTAATCTCTTGGCCAGATTGTGGTCCTTAGGGTATGACATATATATCAAACCCATGTGTGTGTAAGTGGATTTTTAAAATGTACTGTGAAAAGTAGCAATGCACTGAGATCAGAATCTAAGCAAGTATAAAAATAAGAGGCATAGGAACTGACGGCATAAATCCAAAGTTTATCATATAATTCCCAGATCCATGTAGCTGGTCCCTAGGAACATAAAAACCCCAACAGTACAAAGGAAAACATTTTCAGATGTACTTCTTTTTTTTTTTCTAAAGATCCTGCTGCAGAGGTTATATCTGGCAGTGGGGAGCTTTTTCTCTTATCTTCAGTTCCCACAAGAACCAAGCTTGAACATCAGAGCTCCCTAAGCCTAATAAATGAGAGTATTCTTGTATGCTTTATCTTTTTTTTTTTCTCCCCCCAGTCATATGATGAGGAAATAAATATATGATCTTGTTTTCAAAAGAAGCTATTGTATTGAACAGAGGGGGTGAGCCTATCCCTTCGCTCGGGCTCTCACCTAGACCTGGGTAGCAATGTGCAGTCACAGAAATGCACAAAGGGCGGCAATTGCTCTCCTTGGAGCAATTGTTCCTGGTCCTTGCTCTGGAGCTGGAAGGCAAGTGGCCTCTCCGCAACCCACTGTTAATCCTTCCACACAGGGCTGGGGACAAGCTGCCTTACATTAACAAAGTCAATCCTGTGCTGATTAGTCGGACAGAATGGGGTGTATATCACAATCGATTTCCATAAATATTCGCTTACGCCTCTTTTGTCTTCATTTTCCACAAACATTCAAGTACTTGACTCCTATTCACATGAACGATCTCAGAAAGAGAATTTTAAACTTACATGCTTGAGTACTTGCATACAGTAAATTTTAAAATGAGTGAGTATGCGAGTCATAAGACGGGAAACAGAGTGCCTTTGCCAGTGCTGGACAGAGAGGCATTTAAATAAACCAGGCAAGTACCTGCTTGTGTCCTTCTCATCTAGTTATACGTGTACATGCAGTTTTATTTGGAACAGTGGCCTCGCAATTTGCTCTTCCACCATAGTTCAATGGATATGGCATGGAGCAAGAAACATACCGCACTGAGTCTCTGTCTCCCCTAGAATAAGATCTGTTCAGTTACCTGTGCCATATACTTTGAAATTTTTTGACAAAAATATCACATAAGAGTTATACAATAATATTACTGAATATTGCATATCATGTTTTGCAGGAAAAAAGATCATGGCACTGGGGAAAAAAAGTCTTCTATATTCTTCTGCAAATAGGCATGGACCAGGAAGAAAATCAAATAGTCAAAAAAAGCAAAATTTTTTCAATGCTAGCATTGTTTTCTGGATGCCAGAGTCCCCAAGTGCTCAACCTGAAACACTGAAGGTAAAAGTCTGAATCCGTTCAATCAGCCTCAGTTTTTCTACCTCCTTCAATGAGGCCAGCATCTCATTTCTGGCTTATATAGATTTCATCTTTATTTCCTAAAGTTTAGAAAAGTTAGACAGATGAGATTTGGACACAAGAGGTGGAATTCCAGATGGAAGAAGAGAGGTTTATCAAATGAAAGAGACAAAAGCCAACTGAAAAACTGAGAAATAAAACATCCAAAAGAGGCATTAGCTCCAACATGGACACATGGGGCCAAATTTGACCCCAGCATAACTCTGTTCTTTTGGACCGGATGAATTAAGCCTGCTATTTGGTTGCCGAACGATCTCTACTAGCAGGAGAAGCACTAGAAATGGAGCATAAACAATTTACTGAGAAGTGGCTGTATTTGCTCTGAGCTGTAACTGGTTCCACAAACTCCACATAAGGGAAACCCACATCAGTGCGTGGCAGTTTATTTCACACCGAGCCAGCCAACATATTTTCTCTCTGAACTGCATACGTGTCCGTTGTAAGGAGGAAGGACACCTGGGGATTCTGACCTTAAAATTAGATCTGTTGCACTTGCAAAAACCCACCCTCATAGTGAGACCTTTCTTATTTACTATCCAAATGTTGCTGTATATCTGAGCTTTGCAAACTGCTCAGGCCTCAATAGATTGTGAGCGAGATTTGACCCAGTGTGAATTTGCAGTAACTCATACTGCAGTGCTTGATTCCCCTGCCTCCGTCAAGTTGTCTCCAAGGACTCAGACACAGCCACCATGCAGATCAATAACTTTACAGTGCAAACAGATGGAAACTTTCCCTTTTGGGAACAGGATAAGGCAAAATCAATTAATTTACAACAGAGAGATGAGTAATTGAGCCAGGAGTATTTTAACAGGATATACCAAGTCCAGCATTTGCATTTTCAAACTGGTATGTATCTCCTGATCCAGAATCTATTGAAGTCAATTTAAAGACTCCCTCAGAGGTTGGTAGTTGTCACTCCCACTTTTTAGATCTTCCTGAATGCTGTTTCAAATCTCCAATACAAAAATTAAACACAGGACCCCCCCCGCTACTCTTTTTTTTTTTTCTTTTACGTGCAGACTTGCAGTGGCATAGACCAAACTTCCCAGGCATACATACTCTGCTCTTAGATTATACTTAAAAAATCATACCAGGGCTTCTTTGCCAGAGTTTGACTTTTCAATGACCAATTCGCAAAAGCTGAGAATTAAATAAGCAAATTGGCAGCAATTGCCATCAGAAGTCAGCATTTCACATCACAGTTTCCGAGATGCCACAGGATTTTCCTCTACTGAGAAAATGAAACACTATCATCTCAGGCATGGTGCTACAAGGGAGAGAGATGCTTTTTGAGGCCTGGCTCTGTGTTGCAGGACATCTGGATTCTGCGAGACACCTGCTGCCCTAAAGAAGCAGACATTTCGCTTCCAGTGGCCCCAGCAGCCATGGAGAACCCAGCAGCAGCACTTCAGACACTCTGAGGTTGGGATGCTTTGGGAAAGAGGAGGAGTTTCTCTGTCAGTGTATACGATTAATAACAGCAGCACTTATTTTCCAAATGCTGTGGGAGGATGCATGTTTAAGTTATGATCCGTTTTGGAAAACTGCAGAGAATATTTCATTTTTTAAAGGGGGACCATGCAGACTGTGAGAGAGCAGTGCTGTGGAGGAAAGCATAACCCATTCCTTCCTCTTTGACCACACTGGGTGTGAGAATTCCTGCCCTGTTCCCACCTTCAGCTTTTATTTGTTTACAGCTTTTTCCTTGTTCACCAACATTTTCAGCAGCTGTCCCTGATTCCAGCTACAGTTTGATGCTAAATACAGTAAGTATCTGGGAATAGTAAACATTTGCCAGTAAGACAGGAAAAACAAAAAGATTTAGCAAAGAACCCTTAATGAGAACCATGGGACATGTTACAACTCTGCTGAGGATGAATGTGCTTTGCAAAGGCATTTGCATATTGTCACTCCTCCCAGTGTGGCTATTTCCTTAACCTCTTTTTAGATTGCAAACACGATAGGGCTGTGCAAAATTTCATTGAGGCTCATCCCAAATTGAGGATAAAATGATCAATGACTAAAACATGACTCAGGCAAAGGAGACTTAGGGCCTAATTTTCTTCTAACTTTTAGTAAATTTATGCCTGTATAACAATTCTACTGGCTTCTGTGGTGGTGTTTGTTGTACTCATGTAAGTGAAAACAGAAACAGGCTCTGACAGCTTCAAACTCATCCCATATAAGAAGTCAAAGTCAAGGAGCTTGTGCTTGTTCAGTTAATAGCTGAATTTGATCCTTAGGCTTGCTAATAAGCTATATGAACCTATATAAACTACATGCCTATATAAACTTTATGCCAAGCACTTTCAAGTCACTAGACATGATTCAATTGCCTTTTGTGGTGTTAGTGGAATGAAGGGGACCAGAACCGGCAGTGATAAAGATGTAACCCACTATACTCAATATGCCTAATAATCACTAAAACCACACCTCACTCCCTCCTGTTTGTGACCCATCAACCACACAAGTATGAAAAGAGGACTATGCCCTTTACAGAAACAGAGGACATTGAAGGTAGTACATATAAAGAGTGACATCACATAATCTGCTAATGCAATTTACATAACTTACTTGGCAAGAGATATTAGGGTCCTACAAATGGAAGAAGATTTGTGTTTGAGGACACCGTATGAAAAACTTCTGAAGTGGTATCATGTGGAAAGGTATCACTGCACATTAAGCAGTCACTGATCAAAGGTTTTGAGAGGTTTTCAAAAAAACTGCCTTTACCTAAGAAAGCCCAAGCCAATCTCTTTAGTTCCCCCAAAGAGTCAATGAGGAGAGGAAGACTTTACAGACTGAGTCAGGGCAAGGAGTTTTAAACCTTGTAGGACTCTGAAGTGTTCATAGGAGGCACTGGCAACAGGAAGAGCCCAGGAAGACTAGTATCTCTAAAGTCCGTGCTTGTGAAAAGGCCACATCGCGTAATCTTTAAGGGTTAACTAGAAGGAGGTTACATGCAGGCTGCTTTAAATGAACCTATCAGCAGTATAATGTGTCCTGGGTACATTCCTAGCTCCAGGGAAGTCCAAGGAAAAACTTCTATGAGTTTCAGAAAGTCATTTATTTCCTGCTATATATTCCAAGCTCTACTGCTAAATATACCTTGAAATGTGCAAATGCTGCTCCTACACCACATCCTCTGACACGTTAGCAGAGGAAATGTACTCTTGTTCCTTTGTTATTACAGACCCTGGAAGCACAATCCGACTTCATGAGTTTTCTGATGATTGTTTGAGATTCTTAGCTTCCTGGCTCTGGGACTGATGACATTCTTCCATACTTCTTAAAAACTCCTTTTATTGTTGAATGAAATGCAACAAGTTGTCACGGCTAAAAATTACCTTCATGTCCATCACAAGTAGGGTTATTTTTCTGCACATTTTTGAGTACTCTGGGAAATCAATTGGTAATTAGGGAAATACGTCTGTTAATATACACCTATAACGTAATTACTGCACTGAATAAAACTGAAAAGCAATCCTTGCAGATTTCTACTCACATCTGCTTTCTCAATCTTCTTTCTATTGGAAAGTCCTTTCATCAATAATCCTAATTGTAAGTATTTGTTTTAGGCTCCTCCCGCTCCCAGATACACAGTTGGGTTGAAAAGTGGCTGCTATATTTTGTGTTAAAGCTTCTTGTGGTCTGGCTTTCGGTATGTCTCCTTGAGTAGGTAAACATGACAGAACAAAAGTGCCTGGAAATGCAAACAGTCTCTGAATTATTATGCCTATTACTTTTTATTAGTAGTAAAAACAAAAAGAAGCAAGGAACAGTTCTATTTATGCAGAGCAGTTAGAACATAAATAATAATAAAATGTTAAAACTATAAAACTACTTACACCATATTAATTTAATTCTAATAAAAAGTAGGCTTAGGTCTTGCCTCCATGACAGCAAACGTGGTGCAGCTTTGCTTTCATCCAATATTTATACTCAAAAACATTTTGGTTTAGGAAATAAACTAGTGATAAAAAATTACAGTCTCAGAATATTGGGCTTTGACTAGTCCCCTGCTGCCCTTTATATTATGTTTCAGTAAAATACAGTACATCTTGCTGTTTTATTTCATTGTTTGTGGCCCATGCAAAATCCTATTGTCCAGCTGCCCAACGTAAATGAACAACAAATCAGAACAACCAGAAAAGCACAGTGACTGATTAAACTAGGTCAGAATTTTTGCCTGCGCTGTTAGAAATATGACTTTATTCAGATTTTCGGTACATGTTTACATCACCTTGAATGGCACTGAGGAAGCCTGCTGATGGAGCGTTTCATTTTTAAGTGCTACAGACAAGCAAATCGTGCCAACTCTCCTTAGCACATATTATCAAGTTGTTTGGTTCTGTTGATTTTTTTTTTTTAATTATTCCAAATTAGCAGGGTGATCCTGCATGGGATTAAGCAGCACATAAGGGAGAGAGGAGAAGAACTACAGTTCAGAGCAGATATCCAAGCTAGCCTGGTCAATACTGACTGTCACCTCCAAGCACCCTCACTACCCCAAAAAAAGGGGTGCCTCCCAGCAGATACCTGACTACTGCAGTATTTTGCTATCAGGCTCAGCTCAAGTCTTCCTTGCCTGTCTCAGCACCCATGAGCTGGAAAAGGGCAGAGACTGGACAAGAAAACCATGGGGGTATGCAGAGATGACCCTACAGACAGCTGTTGCTTCTCATGCACTCCCTTGGGGTGCAGTGGTGCAGAGTTCAAAAGACTGGATGTCTTTGGGCTAGGTTTCTACAGCTGTTTTACTGCAGGGGATGAAGAACTAGCCGCCTCACCCGAAGAAGTAGTGTAGGGAGTCAGAGAAAGTGGACTTTTAGTCTTCCTTCTTTAAAGAATATTCTTGGAGAGAGTCATAATTTAGACTCGCATCTTAATCATGTTGTCATCTCAAACCTTTAAAAAATTGACTTCACAAGCTGAAGAACTAGTGAAACCAGGTTTTATATGTGTCTGTGACTTTGTTCTCTCAAAACTTCTCCCAGCACCAGAATCTTAGATTCTCTTATGTCCCCTGGGACACTTTCTATCAGGCAGGAGACAGCACTTGCTCTGGTTCTGACTATATATCCATCTACTGACAAACAGAATAATGCCTGAGTTTTACCTGTTTTGACTTTCAGCTCAGTGCAATCATTCAGCTGAGGACTCTCTCTGGTACACAGACAATTTCCATGAAACTTTAGAAATGCAATAATATTTCAGATCTACCCTTCTATCAAATTTGTTTGAAACTGGCAGCAAGCTCATAGGTCATTAGGACGTTACTGATACACAGACAGAGCAATTTCATTATTCCATTAGCTGGAACCCTGTAATCAAACCCTCTGCACAATCATGAGACTTGTTTACAGATCATAAGACTTTAGAAAATAATAGACTGTGGGTTCTTTCCAGTGGCAACATGGGATGCAAATAAAGACAAAGATTACACTGGGAAAAAAAAATTAGGAGGAGCAGCTAAAATGGCAAAATATTTCAGGTTTCATGGCAATAGCTTTAGAAAATACATGAATAACCTATCAAAAAAGACTTTAAAAATACAAGAAAGCTGGTTTAGCTTAATCAGTAAAGTATAAGAGAAGTTTGGAAGCTAAAAAAACCATATCTATATCCTTCAAACAGAAGAAATTGAGGAAAACAAAAAATAGGATAAACTCTGTCAGATTTCATAAAGTCACAGTTCTAAAGGGAGTTTCTAAAATTATAGGTAACTGATTCCTCATATCAAGCAATGAAAAATGACAACTCTGATGGATTTTTTAAAAGTTTCCCAGGGGAAGCTTCAGAGAACTACAACCTCATAAGTCTGATGTCATTAGGGTCAACATTGGTACCATCAATAATAAGGAACATGGGCAGTAGAGGTGTAAATAAATATGATACATTGGGACAGCTCCTGCAAAGGGAAATCATACCTCACAAATCCATGAAAATGTTGTGAAAGTGTTAACAACAGTAAGAATGATCCAGCTGAGAAAGTATTTTTTGATTGAAAGAAAAAGCTTTGGCAAGATCCTTCATGGAAAGCTTTTAAAGACATTAAATCAATGTGGAATAAGATTTCAAGTCCTCTGATGACTTAATAAGTGGTTAAAAGACAGGAAACAAAGAGTTAAAATAAGTGGACTTTTCCTGTTAGAGGAAGGTTACCAGCTCCGCAGGGAACTGGGCGCAGACCTGTGAGCTTCGACATTTATGTGGAACAGGAAGCGAACAGTGAGGTTGAGAAAGTTTGCTGATGGCACAGAGCTTCTCAGGATCCTCAACTAAAACTGACCAAAGAGTTACAGAAAAATCTTATAATACTGAGGGACTGTGCAGCGCAGCACTAGTGAAATTAAGGACTGATCCACACAAAGTCGTGAACAAGCAGAAAAAAAAAAATCTTAACTCCACAGACAGAAGCATAGGCTCGTCACTAGTATTAATACTAGGAAAGATTTCTTGAACTCATTTTGAATAATACTTTAAAAATGTCTGTTCAACATTCAGCAACACTCAAAAAGGACAGCAAAATATTAGAAACTATTAGGAAAGAAATAGAGAAGAAAATGGGAACATTATTCTGCCGCTGCCTGGTTTGCCTATAATTTCGAATACTGCACGTATTGAATATTTTAATCAGCCACCTCAAAAAAGTTACAATAGATTCAGAAAAGGCATTGTGGATCACGACAAAGCTGATCAGAGGTGTGGAGTGAGTGCCATATGAGGAGTGATTAGATAGCGTAGGAGTTCTCAGCTTGGATAAAGAAATGACTAGGAGGAAGAGCAATAGACAATCATGAGCAGTGTAGGAAAGGTGAATAGGGAAAGGTCATGCACTATATTTCATACCATCCGAACTAGCAGGCACTGAATGACTTTATCAGGTAGAAGTAATAAAACAGAAAAGGGGATGTACTTTCCCATACTTAATTACACTGTAGAATGTAATGAGGAAAATGAGTTAAAAAAAAAATAACTGGAAAATTAATTGAAGAAAAGTCCACCATGGAGATGCAATCTTCTTCTCAAAATGTCCCTAAACCTGAGACTGAGTTTCAGTTCTCTACTTTCCTTCATTACACTTCCACTCCTGGCTATAATTAGAGCCAGGACACTGACCTATGTATTTTCACTTTTACACTAAACACCAGAAAGTAAACATTCACCACAGAAAACAACTTTAGGACCCCTGACTCTCTCAAGACATCCTCTCATTTTCTCATTTCCAGCAGTCTGCACCACAGCATCGTCTTTTCCTCCCCCCTTACTTAGCACCTAGAGAAGCAGCAGCATTTTTCCCCTGGATGGAGAGCACTATGCGCACCAGCTGGTATGACCTCTTATCACCTTTAGCTGATGCTCACCAAAAATTCAAAAGTTGTTTGGAGGGAAGAGATGGCTAGATCAAGGATCACGTTAGCAAATAAGTAACAGTAGCCTTACCAAGCCAGTCTAAATAGATGATGGATCTTCAGAAAGCAAATGAACTTACACTTCTGCATGGCTTTAAAGAGCAGAGCATCAGCTACGTCATTTATAATTCTGCCTCTGATCCTGAGCAGAAATCTCCTCCTTGTTTACAAGAATCCAGTCCAAAGCCCATTTTTCTACTCAGAGTTTTTCCCTCCATTCATTTCAGTCCACTACCTGGTGAACCGTACAAGGTTTTTGGTCTACATTCATGTAACTTGGTACAACCGTATTGTGCCAGCTTTCTAATGGCAGGAGTTTGTGAGCTCACTCACATTACCGAAAATGAGCAAGGTGCTTACTCAGAAACACAAATGTACAGCCCACTCACCTGGCACACGTTGCCTACTCTTTAGGTAGCCACAGAGAGGACTGGGCCCCTTGTCTCTCTTGCACTGTTTGCTCAGCACCTGAGTCCTGTTAGGCAATGTACAACATGAGCATCTATCCACTACTTCTTCTGTCTCAAACCTCCTGAAAAATACAGATCTTCCTTTCCCTGCTAGATGTGACAATAACAACAGTGAATAATCAATGTAATGCAGAGCTTCAAATTTCTAAAGCCAGTTCTTTAAGGATATAGGAATGTAAGAAAAGATGCACCAGTTTGCACCAGTGGCCCCATGCTGTTCTGCAGACCCATAGGTAACTCAGGTAACTGCATCAGCAGCATTGCTGACAGACAGCACTAAGCCCATTAGCTCTCAATTCACCCCTACTGTATATTGTCACGGATGAAAAACTAAAAAAGCATGTAAGATCTGCAACCCTGAGGCTTCTTTTTGTGACACCACTGCTAGTTCTGCCTCTTCTTGTGTTGTAGCTACACATAGCATCATTTTCATGACATGGTAGAAATTCCCAAGTTCCAACTAATCCTATTTTGCTTTATCTGTCCCTTTTTATTTCTGCAAGTCCTTGGGGATTCTGATGTTACTTTCTAACAATGTATGTATCCTGGTTTTCAGTTTTCAGCTGAACAAAATGGTAGCAGTTGATAACCCATGCTTGATTCGTTAGTGCTGCTCTGTAATTTAAGAGTGCTAAATAGAGATGAGAGTGACTACAGCCTTCATGAACAGAGACTCTCAGTATTTTAGTGGCAGTCTTCTACCAATCTGCTGGATAATGGGATCAGTAGTGATGCATCTACAACCTTATTTCAAAGCTTGAGCAGTGTAAATTCCTGTCAACTATCCTATATCCAGCAGCAGGTATTTATGAACTGTGTTTGAAGTGTATAGATTTGATACGCAGTTACCTTTCTCTCTCTAGTCTCTAGCAGAATACCCCAGAGAAATAATAAGAATAAAAATAACAGTTGAGGACAAGTACAGGGATTTTTCCAGCCAATACAAACAAATTAATGCCAATTTTCCCTGTGCCACTAGTACTTTTTTTTTTTTTCCCTTTTGACTTGGACTATATTTTTGGCATAGGAAGAAGCTTTTATAACTTTCTCAGTTTACTATAAGGCCATTATACAAGGTCATATCAAAGGTCTATCTTTCCCAATACTTTGTCTCCTACAGTGACTAGCGGTGGATGCTGAAAGGAAGAGGATGAGAGATGGCATGAGCTGACTGATTCCCTGCTAGACCTTGCTGGTTTCCATCAGAAGCTGGTTTAAGGGCTTCTTGAACCAGAGGTTGCAACTGATGACTGTTTGGTAGCACAATCCCTTTTTTAACCCATTTACACATTGGCTTCCATGGCACACTGTAGCAAGGACACGAGCCCAGTGTAAAATGCTCTAGCCATCCTCTGAGATTTCTCCAATCTCTAAATGACATTCATGTATTCTTTCTAATACATATTTCTGAAACACTTTAGGAATAATTTCCTTGATTGTTTAAAAAAAAACTCCACATCTATTGCTGAGAATTATTCCTTAAAGTGGGTACTGGGGATATTTCTAGCATCTTTCTCCTCCCTGTCCCCATCCTCATCATCCTCATTTGCTTTCTGAGGCAGCATTTTACATTTTGCGCCACGTCCAGCACCTCACAGCACCAATTACCTCCCATAAGCTTCTCCTAATCTATTAGGACTGGGTGGCTTCCCGTGCTTGACAAGTCTGAATAGCTTTGTCAAGGGTTAATTTTAGGATTTCCCATAACATCTCTCAAAGTGTCTTGTCCCAGATTGCAGGCACAATCTGGTTTCTTATCAGAGAGACTGAGTGCCTTGAGAATTGAAATGAGTCTTCAGATTTAGTCAAGTCCAAAACTCTTCACTGTTTCCACCTTCTTTTTGATATTGTCTGTTAAACAAATGCTTTTCCATTACATTTTTAATTGCAGTGCAGAAATCCTCATATTTCTGGGGTCCTATTTCATAGCTTAGCTTCCTCTGCCTGAGCTAGCAACGTACCGACAATATCAACGACTGTAGAATGAGCGACTGTTGGAATAAGGCTGTCTCCCGGCTGCCTTCCTCCTGCTGGTCCCAATTGCTCGCAGCTACAGATTGAAGAACTGTTTAAACCTTCCCTAGTTATCCTCCACTTTTGAAAAGAGTTTAAACTTTAATGGGGTTTTAATTGTTCCATTCTTCTACTCTGGCTGTTTCCTCAAATTGCTTAACTCTAGGTATGAGGGTGTTTCGAGACTGACAAAAACCTGCTGCGTTCTGCTTCTGAGTTTTAAGTGATCAGCAATATGTAACATCAGCTGCTTTTGTAACAAAAAGATCTGTTCCGCCTGGCTCGTGACAGACTCTCCTCAAAGTAGGGTACCATCCCCTTTGGAAAGTTTCCTCAACCAGAGCATCTCCCACAAGCACCTAAATACTGAAGACGGTACGGGTCCATTTTCTTTGCACAGGGAGCATGACTAGGAAAAGGGCTTGTATTCTTCCTTCCTCTGTATCCCTACACTAACACTGAGTCCAAAATAGAAAATATACATGGGTGCCGATCTTGAGCTGCCAGAATATAGGGCATATCTCTGGATTTACTGACAACCTTACCGCAGCCAACACACACGTTCCCACAGGCGCAGGCACAGATGACTATCTACGTTTTTGCCATATCCAGGTTACTGTGGGGAGTTGGACTAAGAAGTGATTTTAAAGTGCCTGTGCACTGGTCTCTGTAAGTGCCTCCACTCATAGTAAGAAACCCAAACCACTTCTTGTAGATCAAATACAACAACGGACACTTTTGAACAACTGGGAATGCCTGCAAGACACAAAATACCCATTAGAAATCTGAATATCATTTTGCAGGCTTTGTTGACTGCTGTTGTAAAATAAGTTTATACAAAGTAGGCTCCAGATCTCCAAAACTGAAACTAAAAATAAAGTTTTTAACAATTTCCACCTGAGATAATCCATGGAGAATGCATGCCCATACTTTTCCCATTTTTCACTGGTGGTTTTTCATATGTAGTGAGCACTGACCTGACCCCTTGTTTGTTTGAAAACCAAACATAAATGCTGAGGTCACTTACTATGAATACGTCATCGTGGGGTACAACACCTGGCTGGTAAAAGCGAGTATCTTTCTCATAGGCATTTTGGACACTGCTGTTTCTCATCGTTAGAAGACATCAGCTTTTGTCAACAGTACTTGCACTCAGATTCTTATATCTACACTGCTCTGTGTCTGACGAATGAAATTCTGGAAACTATAGCAAATACAAATCAGAGTTCAGATTTTAGGAGCAGGTTCATTGCCAGGAATCAAAAGCCTGACTCATAGGAAAGAACTTTGGGTCCCCTCACCCAGACTGTTCTCTTGCCCACTGATGGAGGCAAGCAGCATGAGATTCACAGGGGACACAGCCTCAGCAGCCTGGAAAATAAACCTTCACTGTAATTCATTACTTATTTTAAAAGTTATCCTAATGGATGCTAATTCTGTGGCCTTTCCTTCTGTGAGGGTGACTGTGGTCTTGGATCAAAGATAAAGCCTTTGCAAGAATACAATGGTAAGGCTCTTACATTGCTGTAATTCACTCTGGTGCCATGAGTAGATTTAAGGCAAATGGAGCTCTATAAACAAAATAAAAAGATGGCATTTCAGCAGAAATATGTAAAAAAGATACTGGGTAGAAATACTTCAGAGAAGCGGCCTGCTTAGTTGTAAAATGAGTTTAAATTAGGCTTTAAAAAGGATTGCTAAATCTTGACACATATATGAGCAGCTTATTATCATGCAATTGTGCAGTAGTTGCTTGATCTTGTTACTGATGTGCCACATATGAATAAGTGATTAATTACCACAAAGGCTAAAACAGAGCAGAGTGAGAGTACTGTAGCTCACCCTGAAAGAGGGGCTTAAACACGTTTATTGCCCTTTAAGTGCATTTCATTAAGGCCAATTAAGGACTTTCATGTCTTATTAGAAAAATGAAGTAGATTTATGAGGTTTTCGTAGGCTGTAAATGCTGGGGCTAGCAGATACAAAATTGTGCAGAAATATAGTAGTTAGATGCTAAGAAAATAATGTAAAGATACACACAGGAATAATTTCACTAAGGAACCAGATCACATGAAGGTGATCTCTGCATAGAAGAGGGGGGAAATAAACAAAACCAGTGGTTAAAATTCATAACATTTCCTCTCAGATTCACTCCCTATAATTTTATGGACAATTTTGCTATCCATCTCTCTTTGGGGTCTCATTTTCCTCTGCACCATATAAAATTCAGGATGACATGAAGTGCTGCCATTCAGGTTGGGCAGAATTTGCTCCCAGTGGGCACACCTTATTGCATACCTGTGAATAAATGCGCAAAGAAGGAGGGAGCAGATTTGTTGACCACCACATAGCACAACTCCCAAAAGGTCTACATACCTTAATAACGTTTAATGTTGCTGATAGAGATTCAGTCAGGGCTCCTTTATGGGTGTAACTTTAGGCACTGACTCAGAAAAACATATAAACATATGCTCTAGTTAAAGTAGATTGGAGGATGTGCTTAAGTTTTTTGCTGAATAGGGGTGAGTATAAGCACACACTTAAAGTTAAGTGTGTGCTTCAGCATTTTGTTGTCTAAAGGACTACAAAAGTGAAAGCCCTGACCTACTCGTCTATACTTCTTACTCAGAGACACACGATTCTGCATTTCCTACATCAAGCCAGAGGTTTCTGGCTGCTTGAGATTACACCTATATTCCTTTAAATAAGAAATATTTTTTTAAAAAAAAGCCAGAGAACTAATGAATAGAAATAAAACATTTCTATCTGAATAATCCATGTGTATTCAAACTCACAGGGCTCAAGAAATGAAACATGAATGCTGACCTTCTTTTCTTAAATCATGCTGTTCTTAAGGTAGCAAGAAGGAAAAGAAAGGCATGGAGTAAAAAATCTCAGCATCATGCTCGGAGGACAAAGGCAAACTTTACTTTGACTCTGCAGAGTTCTGGACGTTTGCGTCACAGCCTTCATCTTGGTTGAGTGTAATTTGGTCTATAGAATTTCCTTGCTTTCTCAGTTTTGAAAGAAAACTTTCATGGGAGGTTATAGAGTACGTATCATCATCCTTGGGGACTGTGTCTGTTTCAGCATCATCCAAGTTTCTAGGTCCCACACATACAGTATCTGGGCAGCTTTTTTACATATTATATGTATTTATGAATTTTTAAAAATATGCATTATTTACTCAGTGGACTGGAATAGCACTGTCAAGTGGGGGAATATGTATTTATAAATGTTTTTAAAATGCACATTATTTACCCCACAGACCAAACAGTTTCAGTCTACCATGTATAGTCTTAGCCACCTAATTAAAAATCTTATGAAACTTCTTTGAAAAGCACTTGCAGTACATACACAGCAGCAACTTTTGGAGCTTTATTATCTCCGTTCTTTATTTTTTTTCCAAAATACACAAAGCATTTAAACATATTATGGTCTAATCACTTGCCAAATTTCATCTTAAATAGAAGCTGTATAGGAGTTCTACAAGCACAAAAAAAAGCATCAAACACAGCAGATCAGCTCTGTTTTGGGGGAGGGGGTATGGGGCTTTTTTTGCTGCACTGATATAATTTTAAAACAAACAAACTGATATTTTTTAAATTGGTGAGAAAGAATTAATTCCTACACTGAGATTTATTTGTGCCAAACCTTAGCTGCTCCTTTTAATGAGGTTTTAAACAATTTTTTTTTCTGCCAACTTATTCTTAAAGGGGTTTGTACCAAAAAAATCGACTACATACTATCATCACGGTCCACCCACTATTGATTAAATCCTTCAGGTATGAGACCAAAATTATGTGCTTTATAAAATGATGTGATTAAAGAAAACAGGTAAATGTAACACCAACATACATCTGTCCTTTGTTGACCAAATACAATTTAAAATAATGATAATGTTTGCATATTTTGCTCTCTAGGTTGGATTTTCAAAATAAATGCTGGCTTGATGACTAATATACCTTTTCAGTCTTTGAGAAGGGATTTATTGATGTAAAAACTGAGGAGCATCTGCCTCTGGTGTTTTATATCACAGTATGAAAGGGCTATAAAATAAGCACAGTGCAAGGCATGGGTAAAATGAAAGTCACCTCTTCATTCTGTCCCCAAGCACGGTGCAGAGCACTTCACAGAGTATCCTTGAACCATGCTGCAGCACCACCCTATTTTGGGGGGCAGGAGGGCATTTCTAGCCAACTGCTCATAACCTTTTTTTACATGAACATCGTCTCCCCACGACCAGTACAGCCAGCACAACTGCGTATGTTCTCTGATTTCGGTCATTTGCACAGGCTACGGACGTGAAACATCTTAACAGACATGAAACATCTTATTTAAAGGCCACCACTGGGTTAGAAGCTTTAAATGAAAAACCTTAGCAGTCCAGACTACACAAGAGGCTTATGACTAGACACTTTATAGGGTTTTATGCAGGGTGAGTTTCAAAGTGGGAAAAGCTTCTGCTCACTTACCTGTACGTACTGCTGCCAGAATTTGTACTTGCTGTCAAATGTAGAAGTAGAATCCAAACTAGATCTACAAACTCAACTTTTTTTCCAACATTTTATGAGTTACTTCATAGTCCAACTGAAATCAAATTACACATTAGAAATTACCAACAGGTTCTTGTGATGAAGCTTATTAAAACAAACTGATAATTTTAGGAGGCTGAAATTTTTCTATTTCCTCATGATAGTAAAAATGTATTCTATAAACAAAGAGCACTGGTTTTAATAATATTAAAGTTGGTACTAACTAGAAAATAAATTAATAAGGTTCTTGTTCACTGGGAATGACTCATGAGACATGCTGTTATATTTCTGAGGTTTATAGATCTTAAAAGACTGGGAAATACATTGTTCAATAGTATTCTGACTATGCAATTTCTGTTTAAATTATCTTCTGACATCTTACTGAAAGCTGGCATTGTAGCTTGGCACAATATCACCATAAAGTTCTCTGGTCCAAACGGAATTTGATGAATTGTCGAAAAGCCACTTTTCCTTTGCCTCTGGTCAGAAAGAATAACATGGACACTGGCCTTTCTCAGAGTGTTCCAGCTCCAAACAGAAACGGTTTTGAAAGTAACTTGTAGCGGAAAAACTGGAGATGGACTGAATATGTAGTAGCTCTGGATGTGATGGAACTGACTGGGTAGCCAACACAACGCTCGTGGCAGACTTTGATAGATGGTATGACAATCTCTCCCGATGAGGTGAACGCGCGCTACCGGCTGCACCCCTGGGGCATCAGTCACACAGCTGCAGTCTGTTGCATCCCTCCTGTATTACGGCACTTCTAGCTGTATGAAATATGAAGGTGTATGAGACACTTGATGTATGAGCTAGTACAAGAGGGAAAAGAAGAAAGTCGGGCAGTGCAATATCGTCTCCATTCCTAGCTACCATTACAGCCATGCTGGTGTGCAGTGGCATGAGGAGATAAGAAATGTCCCGCTGGGCCAAGCCAATGGTTCCTCTAGCCCAGTAGTCTCTTCCCAGAAGCCTCAATCAGAGATACTATTTCAAAAAGTATATGAGCCCTCACGTTGTCCATTACCCTCAGACCATCCTGTTGTATTAGGCATGTCCTTCCTGTACCTGTTACTGATTTGCTTACCAGTAAGTGAACTGCTAAACAATCCATTTCTCTCTTTTCTCACTACAAAAAATTGCTATTAGAAAAATTCTGACACAACATCTATAAACATAACTTCATAATACTAGAAGGATTCAAACCAGGTTTCATAGCAAGGTCTTTTAGCCAGCCTTTCCTGCTTTTCTCAACATACACATGTGTGCATGCAGGGACCTGGAGCTATATCAATCCATAGATAAGGGAGAGGGGACTCTAGAGGAAAGAAATGCCCTTTGAAAACCAGGCTTCAGATGAGTGTCGTGTCAGCGTGGCGAGAGTCTGATCACAAGATAGGAAACCTTTCCCTTGCTCACCCTGTAGTAAGCAGATGCAGCAACAAAGAAATTTGATCCAGAGGCAGAGAAGTTCTGATCAGCTGGTGTTCTTTAAGGCCAAGCAAAGAAAGGCAGAAGAATATATATTAAAAATTAGGGATTGTTGTCAAGAGATATAACAACTTTACATTAACAAACTACAAGAAAAGACAGTTTACCCCTTCGGGCGCACACTAACAGGGTTTCTACTGTCCTGGAAGTTTCCCTGCTTAAATCATCTGCTAAATTTTCTGGATGTCAAAACTAAATACCCCAGAGGAGAAACAGCCACCTCCTATTGCCCAGCTGTGATGCTTGCAGTGGATTAAAAATCAGCCAAAGCCCAAACAGGACCTTGCGGGTATCTGAGCTAATACAAACCAGACAGGGCATTCTTCAGGCCTTCACCGGGGCATGGGGGGCTCCTCCTCATAAAAGACATATAAGTGTGTTATCACATTCTACGTGAAAATTTTCCTGGCTGAGAGGAGATGGTTGGGTTTATGTGACTCAAATTGACCAAGTTTTGATCTAAAGCAGAAAACATACTGTGCGGATGAGGGGGAGCACCCCTTTTCAGCCATCAGACAGCACTACACAAGCACACACATCTTGGGTGGAGTCTGCATGAGAGAAACACATTCCTCATAATCAAGGGTAATTCGAAAGGCAAACAGTGACCAGAAGAGCATGCTATCCAGCAGAAGACTAATCCTGAACCCAACTCCACAGACGGTTACACAGCCTGCTGCAATGCCAGGGCAGATGCCAGGGAAGAGACCAGCCACAAACCTAACAGACATACAATCCAGAGCTTGGCATCTGGGTTCTTCAGCTGCCAGCCTTGCCTCATGAGTAGCCACAATGGTTGGCTCTTGTGCAGAAAACAACAGAGGAAGAGGCTAAAGAGGTCTATGTGCCACACTGCCAGCACTGGGAACAAGCAGTGCCAAGTGAGTATTGCAGTTTCATGCACGTGCCAATGTGCTTTGGAACCGCTTTTACATTTTCAAAAGTAACAACAGAATTCCTGCATAAAGCAAGACAAGCTCTAACATCAAGGACAGTTTCCCCTCCTTTTTTAGAATTTTTTTGTGTGTAAATTTCTTTTTTACTTCATTTTGTTTGCCTCACGTATACACTTTAGACAGCTGTGGCACAGGAATGGCCTTCATGCCTTGCGCTCCATACTGATAAAATATTTGAGTCTACAGGAATACGTGCACAAATCAGTTATTTTCATAACCAAATTACAAAGCCCCAGCTTGTAAGCCTCTGTTTTACAACATGAGCAATTACTCCAAAAAGTAGCTGCATGAACCCCTGTGTCGCTGCATGCTGAGGAGCAGCACAGCACTGTAAGGAAGGGGTTCACCACCTTCTCTTTAAAAGCCCTGTTCAGCCCTGTTTGCACCAAATTGACACTTTAATCAGAAGGAAATGCTTTTTATATAGATCACTACTTGCACATTTATTTTGTTTCGGGAGTCTTTAGGTTATTAATTTGCCAAATGAGCATTTCTAAAAGTGTGTATTTGTACACATGTATATGTGCTTTCCCATATTTGCAATCCAGCAGAGTTGTTTAATTCAGATGTTGTTATTTCCTGAAAATGACTGAATAAGTGCATTACTTTGGGAAGCCTTTGTGTCACATCAGGATAGTGCGTTCTATTGTTTGTATGTGAGCAAACAGCCAAAAGGAATTGGGATGAGCAAGAAGCCTGCAAAAGGGCTGGCTGAGCCAATTATCCAGTGAAGGCTGCTTTTCATTTCCAGAATGTCTTTTAAAAGATGAGCCCCACTCAGTTATGGGGGCATCTCTAAATGCTGATTATGGACCAAAAGTGATTATCGTGAGACCTCACGGTAACAAAGAAAGGTATTCTAAATACTGCTGTGTTGCTTTGGTGCTACTGGGATGGGATCTAATGGTGAAACAGAAAGACTGCAGCCAGGGGTTGTGATGAGGGTGGTTTTTGGTGTGACTAAAACATTAGGTAGAATAAAACGCCAGTGAAGGTAAGGTAACAAATGGCTGAAACTCTTCTTTTTTTCAAGTCCTGCTACCAGGATAAGAATCAGCCTTTCTCCTGGGAGCTTCTAGAATATACATCTTCACCTATAAATCACACCTACTAAGGGTATCTGCACCACCTCCCTCCCCAGACATTCATTAGCCTGTTTTATCGCATTTTCTCTTTGCCACCTTCAAGCTCTTCTCTTCCTCTCCTCTTAGCCCATTCTCTTACCTGCTTCTGATTTCCAGACATATATTGAAGCAGTCTATCAAATCACAGCAATACATCTAATTTTCTGGGGATGTCCTAGCCATGTTTCATTAATTGTACCTGCAGTTTTACAAGTGCAATTAACTATAACGTAACCATCAAGCAATTGCATGTCATGTTTTTAGTGTTTTTAATTGTTCAAAATTGGCCTCTTTTCCCATTGTGCCAATGCTGTAAACTCCACTGATAGCTCTTAGAGAAGAGTTAAGAATGTGAATCTCAGCTTTGAATGGAAACAGAATTATTCAAACTTGGACGTATCCTGAAAATCCTACCTCTGACTGACTCTAGATAAGTCACAATATATTCTGAGCAAGAAGAAGGTGAGAAGGATTTTACAAATTTGACCCATAATGTTTGAAAGAATAATATGCTCTGTATGCTGGCTTACTGACAATATGTACAACATTCTTTATCCGTACAAGATATGAGCTGGTTGGTATTTGTTTTCTGTCCCTGAACATAGTCAGTTTTCATTGCCCACTTTTTTATAGCTGTTCTTGTTTTGTTATTTATTTTTCCTTCCACACTTTTTATATAATACAGGAAAAACCAGGTGTCCTCCATCAGCATTTAGTGGAAGAATTTGATTTACCAGTTTTTAGTACTGTAATTAAGAGCAGTTACGGTGAATTGATGTAAAATCTAAAATGAGATTATTAGGTGTATTTCCTTATCAATTCTCACTTCTTCTTCCACTTGCTGTAAGGATGAATTTAGCTCTGTGATGAGTAAAACCCTGATCCTGCTGTCACTCATATCAAAGATATCAGCAGTGCTGGTGCAAGCAAGATCAAGTTCTGCTGATCTGCTTCTGAAATGAAAAAAATCAGTGGATTTCTGTTTACATGTATGGATTTGACTTGTCCAGCTTTGGAAACAAATTGCATGAGATTCATCAGACTAACTGTCTCCTGCTCCTGTTGGTTTATTTTACTTTTCTCCCTCTGATACATCAGGTATAGGTCACCATTGCAGGTAAAATGTGGAACTGCCTAAGACAGAGTTTTGCTCTAATATTGTTTAATTGAATGTTCCTAAAAATCTAGGTCCAAGTCCTCAGCTGATGTAAACTGCTGTAACTCGGTTTATCACAGTGGTGCAACGCCATTTTAAAACAGCGGATGTTCTGACCCCTGTTTCCCAAACACGAATAGCCAGCTACAATGCTGCTGCAAACGTGGCCCACAATGTTTTCTCATTCTTTACGTGCGTAAGTGGGAAAAGTGGGGCAGGTCAGAAGAAAACACTTCACTTCATAATTGACACACAGAACAGCTTTGAATATCCAAAACTTGCTCAGGCCCGGTGCCAAAATCATGTTCCTTAATGTCTCTTCATTACATTGCAATTTAACAAACTTACCCATGATGATAACAAAAGCACCTATCTCAGCTCTTTAGCTAACATGCAGCCTTGCACTCCTTGGGACATGGAGAATATTTTGGATTTGAACTGGGCTGGATAACTTAAGTTTGACTGCAGTGGGACTGAGGTAGTAGGTCCTAACAGTCAGAGACCTGGGGAACTCTTCAGCCCTCTATTTTCCCCAGAGAGGCTGCCTCTGCCTGCGTTATTTCCGCACCCATTTCACTCTACCCCAGCAGACCTGCAGCTCTTCTTTGCGGGTAGCAGCTGTTGAAGCAATGAATGTATCCTGAGAATATTTGTCCCTTGCAGGTGACATTTCCTCATTTTTCTGTTGCTAGAGTGGTGCTGCCAGGAAGCCTTCGAGAGCGGGCAGACTCAAGGGCTAACCGCACACGGCTGCCCGGGCCAGGTGCTGCTGCTGCCCACGCTTCACGCAATGCTGCCTACACCGTCAATGCTCGGCAAACGCACCCCGTCTTCAGCTGTTGTTCCCATCTATTTCCCTGGAGTGGGACCAGTTTTACTCTGTGAGCGAAGTGACATTTCGTTAATTCACGCTCTGAGCTTAGCAATGATTTTTGGTCACATTTCTTGCTAAGGTAATAGATGCTATAAGCATGAACTTTGTGATCAATGCAAAAATCTTACAACTAAACTATCTTCTAGTGTGCCTCAGACATGTTTTTCCACAACAATCTGAAAATGTCAAACTTAGGGTGAGACAAAGAGACAAAGAATTACATTGAATTTGGCACATTAAGTACAGATAATAATTTTGGCTTAAATGGCAGTTTTGCTAGGCAAAATCCACCCCATTGTAGTGAATGAGAATTTTCCCACTGATTTCTAGGACGTCATCTTTAATTTTTCATTGAAATGTTACACTATTTATAAATTTACATGCACAATCAACTATATCTCCATTACTATAAAAAAAGAGATATTATTAGATCTATAAATTGGCCCTCAAGCTGGTTACATTTCTTATTACATCCCTTGAAATTGTGTTTTAGTGCAGAATTACATTTCATAATTTGATTAATTGATATAAATACGTTGCTATTGAAGCAAGGTTCCATCTGTGTGTGTGCGACCATGGGTTTCTGTATGCAAAGTCCAGCCCACCGCCCAGGCTGTTAAATATGGTCACTTGTTTAGATAGATGGTGTCAAAGGAAAAGGTGGTGCCAATGAAAAGGACATGGTATATTTATGGAGAATGACCCATTTTGAAAACCTCTGAAGTTCACATTTATGTCCAGGTCATCTGCACTACATCTTCACATGTCTATTGAGCTGGTTCAGTATCTTTGCCGCTCTTACTTTTGATATATGAATTTCAGCGAGTCTGGGAAAACCATAGCTTCCTAGTTTGGCTTTTTCAAGGTAAAGGAATCTACTTTCCATCAGTAGATAAACTTTGTTAAGGCAAGCCTTAAATTAATACTTTACAAAATCTACAGAGATATCAATACTTTATTGAAAAATTTACATTAAACCAATAGCAAAGTAAATTTTAAATTCATGGCACAGAGATTCCCATATGGTTGTGCATTAACAATGGTAATACTATAGGATACTCATTGCAAAAAAATCTGCATAGTATTCTCTCACTTCCTTCTGTCCACCAGATCAGGTTACTAAACACATGTAAGAGCCAGGGATCTTGCTCATCTTCCATGAAAAAGCATCAGAACCTTACCAATGCTATAGCTTATAAATGTCTCATCTTTTTATACATTCTTTACTATGCCAGTCAATGGCAAAGTATGCACTAAGAGAGATTTACTATTACTGTCAACAGTAAGACGTTCAATGTAAGATACTAAGGTAAGAAAATCATGTTGGAGATGTTTCTCTTTGTAGCTCCTGAGCCAAATGTTGCTCTCTGTTACACCGACAGAATGCCCACTAAAGTCAGTGAGCTGAATTTAGACCAGGAAATGTAGAAAATAATTTTGATTTGGCAAATTTGAGCTAATTTTGCAGAAGACTAGTAGACACCATAAGTAACTTAATTTGGAGAGGCTCTTCTCTTGTTTCCACTCTTACTTGAAAATATTGTCAGGAGATTCACACTTAGCAAGCCATCACATCTAAAATACATTGAATAAGGCAGTAGTATCCTAAAAAGCAGAACTGCAACAACATACTCTGTTCTGAATTATATTCACCTGATGCATTTATTTGTCTAGTCTGTGCAAAATCAAAGCCTAAATATTTAGCTGCACTGCTTTCCATGGCACTTTACTCATGATTCCTTTCTGTTCTCACTTGTCCAGCCATAAATATCTTTTCTTTCCCCTTTCCAAGTCAGCAATATAAATATTTACTGTATATTTCACCTCATAGTTTCAGTACTTGTATAGCCCTTTCTTATTCAATCAAATCCTTTCATTCGTACTTGTTCACTAGTATTTATTCCTTTCATTCTATGCTTTGGTTCTCTGCTTGCAGGGACTTGGCAATGTTCTCCTTAATGTACACATTTCTAGTACCTTCCTGTTTGGACAGCGTCCAAGACTGGAATTCATAAAACGTTAATGTTCAGTTCCTACATAGGAGAAATACTTTTAACACTGCTCTAAAATTTGGAGCAATTTGATCACTTGACAAAAACACGCTAAGGAGGCCCCGTGACTTGCTCACCCCATTTGTGTTTACTGTTTGGGATGTTTGAGCTCCTGTGTTGTCATTTCCCTTGGTTGGTTGGTTGGTTGGTTGGTTGGTTTGTTGCCACCTTTGCTGACAGGCTCCGTGTGGCAAGCTGTCATGTTTCAGCTGCAGGTATCTGATAGAGCTTACATGCACATTGACTGAAAGATCGTTCCAGTCCTCATATTGTCAGGTATGCTACCATTCCCATCCTGCTTTTAGTGAATACTGACGCTGTTAAAAATAAAGCACAAGCTTTGTCTGAAACCTGTTTCCAAGTAAGTCCAGCAGCCTAAGTTAAGATCCATGATGAAAAGATGCTGGCTGTAATCATGCATTTTTCCTAAGTACAGCCATTTTCCTTAAGTTCATGCACTATGGAGCTGGTTTTCAGCAAACGAGTGCTGGAGGCAGGTCAGCGATCATCCCACGGTCCTTTCAAGCTCCGGTAGAAGCTCAAGCAGAAGCCGTGGTTCTGGCTGGGGCACAACGCGCTGGTCACTCCCTCTACGCGCAGGGCTGGCAGGAGGACACGCACCCGCACAGCCCTTTCACCAGCCCCACCTCAGCCAGGGAAGCTTTCTCAGAGGACCATTTCCATTCCCTTTACAGTCTTTTTTCTCTGGCACACAGGAAGAAGAGCATTCACGTACCTGATAATCAGTCCCATTAGCTCATGCACAGCATCTTTCCTTAAAAATGAAACCCATCCCTACCACCTTGCAAACAGCTGCGCAGAACAGCACCCTACAATTCAGGTACGATTGAGCTACTTTCAGTATCAGCCCTGATTATTATCTCCATGAGGAATGATTCCGCTTCCACATGAAATAAAAATTACCCTAACCTTCAGCCAGAGCATTAGGGAATCAGTCATATATTTTCCCCTTCACATTTCTGAGAACACATAGAAGAAGAAATAAAAAATTAAAAATATTAGATATTGCCTTTTGACTTGACTGCTAACACAATAAAGCAGCATCGTAAACTGAATCATGGAAGTCTGCAGTCTTCATTGCTCCCTTTGCTGGTATTACTTCATGGATATTGGAGCCCTTAGGGAAACTGGAATATGAATAAAGATTTTTTTTTAAATCAGCCGTTTTTTCTTGGTTCTGTTTCTAAAAATAATGCAGTTTGCAAAAAACAGAAGGTTTGGTTTATAACACAAACAAAATTGTTACATTCTGAATGGGTTGTAAGTACCTGATTCTTTGCCTTTTTACTCATCCCTGCTAAAAAAAAAAAAAATCTGCAAATCCATTTGCTAACCAGCTGCACCTCTGTACTGAACAGATAACAACCTGTGCAAGCCAGGCTTTGCTGTGAATCGGTGCTGATAGGCCTGAATCTCATAGCTTTTTTTAAATGCTAATGACAAGAAACATTTCCTAAGCCAAAACGCTCTTGTAGATCTGTCTACTTCTATTATGACTGATATTTGCTTGTAAGTACATAGAACACTTGTTCACTGTGCCTTATCTGCTATGGTGCAGCATGCTGACCTACATACCATTCAGCACAATATGATGCACAAACATCTTCTATATAATTTTTCATTTTCGACTTAAAAACAGTAGAGGCAAAATAGGATTGCTGCAAATCTAACAAAGAGATGGCATTATTTCCAAATAAAAATGTGCATTTTCCCAAAGAATTTATTTGTCTAGCAGCATGAAGTTCATACATAGCAATGCTTAAAAAGGGTGTTGAATTGCGATTAGGAAGGAAGGACTTAGGAAGAAGAACAAACCACATCTTTTCTACTTACACAGAATAATTAAGCTAACTTATTTCTCATCACAATTAAAAGTTCAGCCTTTCTGAACCATGTTTTTGCAATGTCACTAAATGCTGCTGATATAAGAATGCTGAAATAAGTGTGATAATAACAATAAAGAATGATGGATAGAAAAGGATACAGTAGCTAGGGGAACAGAAATGATAGTCTATTACCTGACATTGTCAAGCTAAACAGAACTACAGTATTTATGATTTTTGCTGTGATGCCTGCTATGTTGTGTAAGCCTAGCCTTTATGATGATACTTGTCTACTGAATGAAATAATTAATATGTCAGTTTTTATTGTAAATAAATATATGTCTATCCAATGGCCAGACATTATTTATATTGAGTAACAGAAACGCAGCCACAAATACATTGAAAGCTTGTAAAGGAAAATGTACTTTAAGAGCTGAATTTTAAGAGCAAAACAGAAAGTCTCCATCAATTCAGAACATTCCTAATCAACTTATATTCTGAAATGTTAAAGAAGGGCAGAAAAAAAAGTCTGCTCAAACAATAGGGAAAAAAAAAAAAAGCTTTGCTTTAGCAGGATACAGTAGTCCTAATTCTAAAATGTATATAACGATAAATTATTTCTACACAGTAAAATTGTGTAAATAAACCTAAATTAAAGACATTTTTATAACAATCTGTTTTATACATGCACTGAATTGAGATATATTTATTGCCCTGTTATTACTTCTAGATGAAAACAAGCAAACAGTATACAAATTAGAGGAAGCATGAATGTTTAATCCTATAAGAATTTTAAATGAATGACATAACATGTATGTACTATTTATTAGTTTTCTAAGAAAATACTAATTTTCATATCCACAGACACTACAATTCTTTTGTTTCTGGTAAACCATGCAGTACAGGAATCAGCTTGAGGTTTTAAACTGAAAAAAATGAAAATAATTGGGGACCAATTCAAGCACTAGTGAGGCCAATGGAAGTGTTTCCACGGATGCTTGGAAGCCCTCGGTCAGCCTGTTGGCTCTGTTATCCCAGCTTGTGTCTGTGTTTTAGAACCAGTGAACGATAAGATAAAGTAAAATGTTTGGTACCTTTAGCTATTAGAGTTTGGTTTTATTTTAAAAATTCAAGGCTATCTGCAAAACAATAGTGCCTGGATTGGTCAGAACTGACTGATACCTTTTGTATTTCACTAAGCACCTTCTTGTACACACTCTGAAGACACCATCTCTCAGACCAGCCACTGACTTCTCTTCTACTAAAGCGACAAGCACTCACGTTACTTATGTATCATTAATGAGAATAACATCTTTTAAATCCAGAAGTAGCTTTATGAGTCTAACATACAAATGGTTTGCAGTGATGTGGCTTCCAGAAATAGATTGTTACAGACACTGGTACATCTTATGGTATTACCCTGCAACCAATGCTGCTTTTGGTAGATTTAACTCTACAAGTAATGTGGATTTTCCATTCATATATCAGAAGCTTTTTCTAGGTTCCTTTTGTAATTTTGCAATACCTGTCAGAAAAACTTAGGGCCAGATCTGCATCTATTATTCACTTAAATAGCGGGGTACATAACTGCTGTTGTGCTCAGCAATTATGAGCTCTGTGATGTTAACAGAAGCACAGACCAGAGATCAGACCTAACCACGCCAGGCCCATGACCCACGTGTTTCGCACTGAAATCACTGACTATTAGCCTAGCTGTAACTAAGATTCAAATCATTCACTGTGCTCAGGAAGAGCCAAGCTTGGGAGACCTCCTGATGAATTCGACTCCAATGTATCAAACTTGTTTGTGCTCAACCCGAATGCACAAAGAGAGTGTGAGCCTCATCTGAGATGAAGTGCCCGGTGCAATATTCAGGCTGGAGTGTTTCCACTCACACGTGCTTCTGACCTTGGCCTGCAGTAGCACAGGGGTGTACGCTTGCGTGTAAACAACACGAGTAGTAGGCAAATACAGTCTGTGAGTGCCTGAATGACCTTGTAGCCACTGAGACAACTTTCATGATCAAGAACTATATTAATCATAAAGACCCCTGCCAGTACCTTGTTCTATTATCTAAGATGGATACATCGTGGTACATTGCACCTGGAATTGTCTTCTGAGCCCAGTAAGGCTTGTGTGACTTTTATTTTTTTGTTTCCAAAAGGAAGAAGAGAGAGGAAGTCTCTAAGATATACAGTGCTATAGTTCTTCTCGCTGAATTCCCTGGTGCCTTTTAAACACACACGTATCTGAAATAGGGGTTACTGTGAGGTCCCTTTTACAGAAGAGCATGGCTTGTAAGCGTTACGTGCCTTATTCAAAGTCTAATGGGAAATCTGTAAAGGAATGATGGAATAAATTTCAAATCTTCTCTCTCTTCATCTTTGTTTAGACCAGTATATAATACGGATTCTTCCTCTTTCAGCTGTAGCTTTTGTAAAAAATTTGCATTATCCTAAAATGTATACAGGACGCAGTCCTCACTCTCTAACATGAGTACATGCAAGTAAATACTGCCATTGTGAAGGCTGAATCTTTTCCATCAGATTGCACTTGTCATTGACCAAATAAACCAAGTCTTCTAACACAACACTGGAAACATAGCTAGTGTCTGCATATTAATTAGTCTTCCTGACCTGAATAGACTATTACCTAGGGCCCTGGCCTTCATTTCCTGAGCACCCTAAACTCCATGGCAATGAATAAAAGGAAAGGCAAGGCCCTTATTTTGGAATTACATCATATGAAAATATTGCTATTGCCTAAGAGATCCGATTTCTGAAAATGCCATGGAGAGTTTCTGACACTGCACAAAAGAACAGCATTGTTTTGTTCCTGATGAGGTCCCATGCCCCCCTAAACGACTGTCACCCAAAGCTTAGACCATCCTTCATGCCTCAGGAAAAATACTGAAAGTATGGTTAGGGCTCCTATCATTTTGACCAAATAACACATGTATAACTTAAAGCTGTTCTCCATTTTAATAAAAGAAAATGAGGTAATACTATAAAAATAGCTTCCTTTGATCCTAGAAGCACTTTATTACAAGGTTCGCAAGCCAAATGGAATGAAAAACTTTTAAATAAAAATTTAATGCAAGAAAGCAAAGCTGGAAGATAGCTAGATTTAAGAAATATTGCCTTTTTTTTCACTCAGAGCTTCTGCAAAAAATATTTTTGTTTTAAAAAAATATGATTCCCCTTTCAACTCATTCCAGACACAATTTTACAGGTAGGCTCTGTGACTCATTAAATCCAGCTTTGAAGATGCACCATAACATAAAGTATTACAATTATCATATACTCTAAAAGCTTGTTTGGAATCTAACTCAGTAAACTTTATTAATGATCTGAAAAAGGAGGTGAATTCACACATGATGCTTAATTGGGAGGTGTTCATAGTGAGTGAACAGAAAAACAATGTCTCATGTTTTAATTTAGAAAAAAAGAAGAGAAAGTTACTAAATCTGGCTAATAATTACTCGAAATTTTGTTTCTCAGAATTGTGCTTTTTCCGTAACCCACTGTTTCCCCACATACATTGCTATGTAAGTAAAGTGGAAACCTGGAAAGGATTCAGTTCTTTTAAAATTACAGATATGTCTTCTCAACCTCGGCATCAGGCATTAACTCATAAGTATCACCCCCAGGAATGTGTTCAACATAACGCTGGGTGCAGAGGCAACAGGTTAGGCAGTGCTTGATTGAGCTGAGTTTGACAGCAGAAGAGAAAAAAGAGTATTTTAAAACTACAAAGCATCTCATTTGACAGAAGGAATTAATAGGAAAGGATAATGGCAAAAAGGAGGGAGATTTGGAAAGGCCTGTAAACATTCTTAGGCAGGGAGAAAATAGATTATAAATGAAAGTTAAAAATTAAATGCATGTATGCATCTTGCCGACTTGAATTAAAAATATGTGAGGAAGAAGAGGATGTGTAAATATTTGAAAGGTGACTGAGGCCACACAGGCTATGAATTCGCCTGTAAGAAGCCGTGCAAACCTCATCACTTGTGACATTTAAAATTGGACTGTCCATGGATCTAGAAAATGCACTCTGGAGAATAATCTAATATTACAGGGAGGTAAATTAACAGACCAGCAAGGTCTCTTCTATTCCTTATTTATGTGATAAATCCATTGTAAAAACACTTACACCATAAAAATTTATATCTTTCCACAATGTACACAGAGCAGCCCTGTTCTGGAAGATGCTGAGCAACTGCTTGGAGGGCACAGGTACCCTGTGTTTCCAATAGAGTCATGCCAAGTCAACGGTTAGCTCCAAATTACAAAAAGAAAGAAGAAAAAAAAATCAAAGTAAAGACAGTATCTGCCAGTATTCCACGAACAGAAGCCCATTAAAACTAAGAGGACATTTGCCTTTAAATGGATGGATATCATTATGCATGCAAAAGTGCCCAAAAATAAAAAGGCAGAGTGACTGCATTTCGAGGAAACAGTTGAGCGGCAGCAACCATTACCTTAGCAATTGCAGCACACCGGCTCTCTGCTCTGCAGTCTAAAATGAGGACATTCCCTTTGCTGTGTGATTTACTTTGAGTATGCCATAATCTTCTTTTTCCTCAGGTAAAATGTCAATGAGCAGGGTCCCAAATGTTTTCCCTGATCTCGTCAGGAGCCACTTTGTTTCCACAAGACAAAAAAAAAAAGAAAAAGAAAAAAAAAAAGAAAACCTTGTGCTATGTTAACACTGCACAAAAATTAGCCCAAAAGGAGTTGGTATGAGATGGGAAGCTCCTGCCAGGCAAGGATCGCACAGGACTGCCGCAGTGCAAAGAACAGATCCAAATCAGCCTTTCCACAGCCTGAGCAATAATGTGTTCTAGCTCAGGGCCAGCATGCAGACTGCGCTGCATCTCTATCGGGTTGTGAAGGTACCAGAGAGAGGGAGGTTGTCTGAGTGAAACTGAGTGAAGACAATAGGATTTGGCCCTTAGTTTAGATGGCAGAGAGATATTCTGCAGAATTTAAAGACCTTGTACTACGTAAATAACCTTAAAGTTGGACGGACAGATGGATGGATGGACAGAGAGACAGCTAGATGATTTTGTTTAAGATATTGCGTAACATTCAGGTCTTAACAAATATATACATCTCAATACATATTTATTACCCCTAAGTACTTGACCTTACCTCTGTGTATTTATTGCACCACTCGTAACTACTGGACTGTGAAAAACAGCAAGTACCTTCTCTGTCACGGCAGAGTATAAAACATTGAAGACTGAGTTCTTTCATTTGGCGGCAAAAAGAATGAAAGAATAGATCTGAACTGAGATCAAAGAAAAGGGAAAATGCTGCCTTTACACTGTTAAGAGCCTTCTTCCCCCCTTGTACACTAAGCCTCATTGCAATAAAAGGGAGAAAAATGCTAAGCGGCCCCTCAGCTGAAGCGTGGTTGGCATGGGTTCAAGGCAAGTCTGCAGTGAGGATGGCAGTCAACCACCAGCACGTGCCTCTGCCTCCCACCATCGTCATGAAGGGCCCCTGGACCTTGGGTCACGGTGTGGTGGCATCACCTGCCTCTTCAATATCTGTACCCTCGTTTTACATTATTCACTGGTAGCTGTAAGTGAGTTACTTTTCCCTTTTTCATGCTCTAAGTAAGGCTTCTGGTATGGGGAACAAATGGAGCATCCTTAGCAAACAGATTATTTATGTTTCTGAATTTAATGTCAAGATGTAGTATTAATTCTTATTTTCAGGGATGTGGGGAACTGTACTTGTCAGAGGCTCTCAGAATGGCTTTGAAGTGGATGTTGTGATGTGTTTTCCTTTCGCAGAGGTGCTGAGCTAGAAGTCTAGCGCGAACAAGTGGGTATTCCAATAACATTGGTGACAGGCACATTCCCAGGTCAGAGATTTTGTTTGGCTCAAAATCCCCATCCAGTTTGCAGGAATAGGCTTTGTCATGGAAATAATAATAAGAAAAGTCCAGGAAGACAAATCAGTGGGATTTAATAGCCTACATGTGGAGGTCAGAAGCGTATTTGTAGATCAGTAAATCGGAAGCTGTATTTTAAATATCCACCTTGATGCTCAGTTCCTGAATAGAATGAAAATAGCAAGACAAAGATAATCTAAAAGGGACTGTAAGCTGATCTATTGATGCAACAGCATGATAGCAATTTATACGTGTGTCTGTTTAGTGCAGATCTACAGTAGGACCTACAATCTCAGCAGTAAAATCCCTGCAATCTCAGACGCTCTCTGAAAGTCACAGTACATACACAGGACCAAAAAGAAGGAAAATTCCCATCAGTTCCATCCAGGACACTTTTACGTCTGTGATTTTCCATCAGTCAGCAAAGAGTAAGGTCATTTCAGGAGAGACAAATGAATTGTGGTGTACCTCCACAGTTCAATGTATGCTATTAGCACCTTCTAGTTCATATCACCAGTTTTATTGTTAACAATATAAGCATAAAAGTCATGTTAGCACATTATCAGTAGCTTGCCAGTGCTAGTGAGCTTTTAATTTCTAGGTACGTAGGTGCTTATCACCACACAGACCAAGAGTGATTTTCTGTGTTCAAGAATAGAGTTTTCTCTTGATCACCGTTCACAGGAATGTAGGCTTGCGATGCCTCCTCTAAAACCCCATATACCTCATTTTCCATTCTTTCCACCCTCCTAAGGTAGGTGACCGACATAGCAGCCACAGGCTGATGCTTGAACGAGATGGAGCAGGCACAGGCCATTTGCTCTGGCACAGGCATCCAAGCTTTCACCTGCACAGAGGGAAAATCCTTTCCAGGAGGCAGCACCACCGCCCTGGGCAGCAGAGGGTTGTGCACAGCGGGGGATGCCGGTAGCCCCTCTGCCCTGAGGGGGGTCAGCCTGGGAAGAGGTCGGCCATGACCAGCACCAACATCCCACTCATGCAAGAGCCTTCCAGGGCCACACAAAGGACATCTGCAGGCAGGGAACAGAGTCGGGGGGATGCTCTGGGGGTTTGCTGCCACTGTGACATCCTCTGGTGTCATCATTGCAGTGGTGACAAGAGTCACCACTTCAAGCAAGAAGGAGCTGGGGTCAAGCCAGGGGTCTCTGGTCCTGCGACCCGCTGGAGCAGCATTTTTATCATTTAACAGTTCCACAGAGAAACTCTTTCCCTGCAGTCTCAAATACTCATCTAAGTCACCAGAGCTAGATTTGGTGTAAACATACAATATCTGTATAGGCACAAAGGTGACTGAAGTCATGGGAGAATGCCTTTTTTAAGGGTACGCCACAAATCTGAACGGGCACATAAAAGCCAAACTTAAGCGCCAGTAAGCTTTATCACCAGCAGGCACAAGCTTTGTGTTATCAAAAGTGTTAAATAAGAGTTGTGTTTCCATAAAGTGTGCAGCCAAGCAGCCGGCACCACAGAAAGCGTACATGCAGATGCTGGGCAGAACTTTATCTACAGCCTCGCTGATACTACCAGGCCTTTTGCTTTATAAGGGCATCTTTTGTTTCTGTGTGCAGTTTGGAGCTGGTTGCTGGGAAAAGGAAAAGTTTATGAAGGAAACAATTGGATCAAAGCAAACATAAATCTAGACACCATTTTACATTTACCAGCAAACCAGAGAGTACACGCTGAAAGCAACTAGTCTATTTGGTTATGTCCTTGCAAACGCTATAAATCTGCCCCCTCTGACACGCTAACGAGGAGCATCAGCGGAGGAGACTGAATCCCATGCCGAAGCCCAGCAGGGACAGAGGCAAAGTCTACGATTAGCTTATAACACAGCTCCCTGTTTGAAGATGCCAAGATTTCAGTTTTCCCTGTACTTTGAGGCTGGGGTAGAGGCAAAGAACAGTATTTTGGAATAAACTCCAGTTGCTGAGAATGGTGTTTGCCATGCCTCAAGCTGCTGCTGGACAGGCAGGTATGAGAACTGGTTTCCTACCTGCAGAGCTCCTAATCTCATACCAGTAATGTACAAGAGATGGAAGGGGAAAAAGTCCTGAGACGTATTTATGGATGGGTGGAAATACGCACGTGGGGAGTGACGCCGGCTGGGCTTACACAAGCACACAGGGCAGGCGGTCCAGACTCGTTCAAAATGAAGGTCTGCACTTCTCATGTTTAATTTGACGAGGAGGCTGGGGAGGGACAGGGGTCTACATTTCACTTTTGACTCCTGCTCTAAAAACTGCAAAGTAAGAAATGAGAAACTTCTTTGTTCTTTCACCCTCTTTGTTCCTTGCTCCTTGATCTACCTGCAGCGCCTTCCCCTCCCCAACCATTCCTGAGCCCTTCCTCTCACAAACAATTGCGCAGCTGAGTGATTACATTTCGAAAGTAATCCTACTTTCTAAATTTGAGATCAGTCTAGAAAAGAACAACATTCCCTTATTATAACAGTATATCACATCTCATCCCCCACTTTCAACACAGCATCCCAGTGAGTTCCCACTACCCATCTGATGAGGAAAGGAGGTAGGTAAGTTTCTGCCAAACACAACATCTCTCTCTTGCCTCTTTGCGCAGGAACCCAAGTCAAACTTTTTCCAGCAAGCTTCTTGGAGGAGAAGGCCAGAGCCATGGCATTGTACGGCTCTCTCCTCACCCTGGAGCTGTCAGCTACAATCAAAGCATCCATGTATGGTATTTCCAGTGGAAAAAAAAAAAAAAAGTACACAGATGTATAGTTTGCATTTATGTACTGTAGGGACACCCTTGAATCGTGTTAAAAAATGTCAGTCAAGACATCTGGTCAGCTGTCCTAATCCATATTGGGGTTTTTAGGCTACTGTTATGCCCCAATATGCTTTGAACATTGCCAATATGCTTTCTCTGCAGTAGCAGCAGTGTGTCCCCTTTGGTTTCACAGCCCATCCCCGGCATTGTTTTTTATAGTGTCACGTACCGAGCAAAATGAAAAACCACATACTGTATCTCGTGTGTCTGGCTAATGAAACTGGTAGGACAAACCTTGTGTGATTAGGAACAGGGACGGATTGGCTTAGGTCTAGTTCATCTTACGGACTGCAAAAAGAATCAGCTGTCACTTGTGCCATGCAGCAGATGGACAGTTTGCATCCGATTTACATGCAGGCGCCAAAGCCTTTAGAAGCTTTGGCAGCCCACTTGCCATCAGGCAGCAGACTTTGATGTCCTGCAGATGGTTACAGCAGCCATCTTGCGCTCACGTTGCGTGGCACTGCCGTGCCTCCTCACAGGCACCGGCCGGTTCGCTCCCGGTGCCTTTGGAGCTGCCGCAGCGCGTGGTGCCTACCCAAGGCTCGGGACCCTTTGGCCACTGCCTAGGCACAGTTGCATTTTCATTTCAACACAAAGCTCCGCTCTGCTTTGCTTTTATGGCAACCGCGTGCTCGCACCCACATTAAAAATCCTAACGGTGCCTACCGCAAGCTGTCCCCGCGCTCTCTCTGCCGAGCTTTGCTGCGTTTCACATTCTCTACCTAGAACCCCGACAAATCTGCCGCCCCGACTCCCTTCAACCATAATAACATAATTTCAGAATAATCACTGATCCAATTTCTGTATGAATTCAGCTCACCAATGCAGCTTTGCCTTAGCACGGTTCAACCCGTCCTAGGTAATGACACAGAACAAAGAGTTTTCTTCATGGTGGTCAGGCTAATCTTGCTCCATGAATAGCCCAGAGTAATCTATCAGCAGTGGAAAGCTGTGGCTGGAGGTCTTCCAAAATCAGCTCTTTGGTAGGAGCAGTTAGGAATTCTGACTGGCACTATTAGTCAGGAGCCATGTCATCACACTACAGAAGGGACCGCAGTTGTCCCCACTAGGTAGGATCAGCCCCGTATATTCTACCATGCTTTTCCATCCCTTGAGTGTTACTGGAAGTTCAGCAAAAAATGTCTGATGAGGCTTTAAGAACTGACCTAGAAGAGGCAAATTCAATAATGCGTGATTTCCAGGCAGTCAGAAGTAACAGAAAATATGG